>NC_086445.1:64388558-64670963 GCF_028390025.1 Pseudophryne corroboree
TGCTTTTTTTTTCAGAAAGAAAATATAAAATTGATCTTTAAAGTCCAAAAACAAATTAACAGTACTAATGCGCCCTACACACTGGGCGATAAAACTGACAGATATGAACGATCTCGTTCATTAATGAGCGAGATACCGTTCATATCTTTCAGTGTGGAGGCAGCAACGATGAACGATGCGCGGCCCCGCGCTCGCCCATCTCTGGTGCCCCATCACTTGTGCATGCAGGCCAATATGGACGAGATCGTCCATATTGGCCTGCACTGCTATGGAGCCGGGTGACCTCCCCCCGTCACTGTTTACCCCGCCGCCGGGTCGCCCGTCAGCCGTATCCGGCATCGGGCAGCTTGGCGGCGGATCGCAATTGTGAAGGGCCCTTAAGATTTTGAGAACTTAATTAGAAATATTTAATTGTTTTGCTATGTAGCTAACTTATTATCATTGATTATCATCTGGTCAGATACTGCTTTGACTAGCTGCTTTTTTTGTTTTCCTTTCTTCTTTTTTCAGTTCAATTATTATTATTCTTTTTTTTTTTTTCCGAAACTTTAATTTAATTAAATTCAATTTACTTTAATTGAGTCACCATTAAATTTTCCCAGGTTGGCAATATCCTGAAAAGTTTCTATTTTTATTCTTTAATCACAGCAGCCTTTTTAACTTTGCTGTCTTTTGCAATAATTAATACAAATATAATAATTTTTGGGGAAATTTGTATTTGAGCCCTGGGACTAAAGCATGCAATAAATTACCTCGATGTTCGCATCATCACCCTTTATATATAAGGCGTCAGTAACTTTTACGGTGACAGAAGTCACAGTTATAAATTATACAAACCCAATGGCACATTATCAATGTTGTTGCATCCTTTGCTCACGAAATAATTTCCCTGGTATATTTATAATTGTGTTTGTTTTTAATGCAGGCTTCGGAGACATTATTCCGCATGGGAGTGACTAGAGGTTATTTAAAGCCCATTAGACATGGAGAGGTAAGCATTATACAGACGATATCGAATTTACCATTTATTTAAATTATTACCATATTTTTTATATTTTATTACTATTGTATTATTTTTGTCTGGTTTATAATTCACAAATTAATATGTATCTTTGACATATGTGGATTATATTTAACAGTGTATGCCCTTGTAGCTCAGGTGATGAGGCTTGTATGATTTATTTTGATGACCATCCCCAGTATTTGCACAACTAGCCTGTGGTGCAAAGTAAGATGATGCAACAATGTAATCACCCCACCGCACGTCACTGGTGCACCATAGTGTTGGTACCCGAATTATTAGTGCAACAGATTTCTCGTACCCTAAAGAGGTGGCTTACAATAGAATTTATGGCGTATCTCATAAGTCACTTGACCCTGATAAAACATTTTTAGGATCCCCGTCTTGGTCCTGACCCATGACTTGCGCACTTCTGACATTGATTATGAATATCGGACAGAATTAATGCTCATTCCTGCAGCTATGCATATCACTCCTATGCTACACCGCCGGCAGGAAACCTGTCAGCAGAGGAGTCAGCCCTTTAAAATGGTTTAGTGAACTTGTGTCACACCACTGTCATATTTAAAATACCGGTTGTTGAATAATAGATCTACATAAAATAGACCGTCATTAGATCGACGGTAGAAAAGGTCACTGTGTCTAAAGTCGATAGGGTTAAAAGGTCTGCATGAAATTGGTTGACACAAAAAAGCTTGACACAAGATTTTTTTTTTTTTCACCAAAATTTGTTCATTTCACAGTCTGTGCTTTGCTCGCCACTCTTCGGGCAAGAATTACTATTCTCAATCATAGTCCACTTGGAAGGTAAATGGAGCAAATGTTGAATTTTTTTTTAAAAGAAAACCTGGTGTCCAACATTGTCACATAGACACAGTCGATCTTTTACATGTTGACCTCTTGAACTATTGCATGTCGACTATATGGTATCGACCTATTGACTATCTAACTAGACACTGTCTATCAATTGACTGGAACCCAAAAATACCATGTACAGACTGTACAGACATGGTTAGTGGCAACGGTAGCACAGATATTGGGGCTGCCATAGATCTGGCTTTGCCGATTTCACATATAACAACTGCATCAGATCCATATTCTCACTGATAACTGTGATATACTTAGATAATAAAAAAGAGACTATTTAATCATTTATATAATGCTCCTGGCACAGAGAGGAATAGCCTCTACCAGACAAAGGTAAGTTCTGAAGTACTGTACCCAGAAACTGTGTACTGTCTGTATATTCAGGAAGTAGATTTATACTGTCTTAAAGACTCCCTGGGTCCAGGAACTGGAAGGAGGTAGTATGGTAAAGGGCACTAGCCAGGGCCAGGAATTTAAAGAGATAGGACAATCAATTGTCACTCTCTAGGGGACAGAAACTGTAAGAGGTTAGACAATCAAGGTCACTTATCGAGGCTAGAAACTGGAGTAGGTTGGTGATAGTATTTGCCCGGAAATGAAAGAGGTAGGATAAGGTCACTAGTTGAGGCAGGTTCCTGGAAAAGGAAGGATAAACAAAGTCACTAGTCGGGGTCAGGAACTGAAGAAGGTAGAAAAATCATGGTCACTAGTCAAGGATGAGAACTTGAGGATGTAGAACAATTAAGGTCTCTAGTCAAGGCCGGGTACTAAAAGAGGTAGGACAATCAAGGTCACTGGTTGGTCGAGGCCAGGAACTAGAGAAAATAGGTTAATCAAGGTCACAAGTCAAGGCCAGAGACTGGAAGAGGTAGGTCAATCAAGGTCAGTAGTCTAGTCTACTAATCTAGATATTGAAAAAGGTAGGGAACTCAAGGTCAGTAACAGAGGTCAGAAGTGAACAGAGCAGAATGTTCCTGGTTCGTAACAGAGGTTAGAGCTGGAGAGCTAAATAGTGGAGGCCACTAAACAAGGTTAGGAGTTGGAGAAAGCAAGAGTGGGTCTAGTTGGCAATAGCTCAGCTTCAGAATATCAACAGACAATTGCATCCTCACAGCTAAAACTTTTTATTAATACACTCAAGGATGGTTGAGAACAGATACCTTAAACATGAGAAATGCAGTAGCAAGCATTAATGAGGTGTGGTGCTTAACCATTCGCCATGGCTTAAAGTGGTCCTGGAGAGGTGGTGGAACTCATTTACCCAGCCACCCCCACCCCCCACATTAAGCGGAGCCAGGGCCAGTGCTAGTGTTTTTGGCACCCCCATGCAAACAATAAATTAGTGCCCTATTTCCCATACTTTGTAAAAGAACATTGATCTCACAAAGAAGCAGCGTGGTCACACAATAGTACCCTCAATTCAAATTGCGCAACACAGTAGCACAATCGTATTCACATTACACCGCATAGTAACGCCTCGTACTTAGGTTACATCACTCATTAGTGCCCTTTATGCACATTGCACTAGACAATGGTACCCTCTATACATGTTATGCCACACAGTAGTGCCCCTTATACACAATTCCCACTGTAGTAGTGCCGCTTACACATAGTGACAGGAAAGGAAGTCACTGGACAACAGTTACCATTACAGTTGTGCAAAGTTCCAAGTAAGAACGCTACAGTGCCAAGAAGGGCGCCATGCGTTCTGGGGACCAATGTCAGGTACTTTAGATGTACTTTTTTGGAAAGGCGACCATCAAGAATAATTTTGACACCTGCTCATTGATTACTGCTGACAATAAGACAACTGTTCAAAGCAGCTTTCTTGCTAATACAGTGAAATCTGCCCCCAGTCAGTGCCTTTGTATTACAGCGTTGCTGTCTCTCTCTCTTTTTTTCTTTAAAGACGTTCTGCCTTTGATCCTAAATTCAGTGTGCATAATATTAATGGAAACCAATAAGCTGCTTCCCACTGGTGATGTGATCTTATCTCGCTGTTTACACATATTGTAATCACTATTGTGGCTGAGATTCTGACATCGGAGTACATAAAGCACGGTGCCAAGAATCAATTATATCAGCCAGGTTGGCAAGGCCTCCAGTACGGTTTCCTCTTTAACCACAAAGAGAGGATTATGCGGAGCATCATGAAGACGGGATTGTTTGATGGTCGCTGCAGGATTCACATGAAAGAGACAGTGTTTAGTGTTACAAGTACAGTGCCACTTGAGCTGTGTTTTCTGTTGGGAGACCTAATTATTGTATCAGACGTTGAAATGATAGTCTTTAATAACGGCATCTGACATTTCAGGAATTTTAAAGACCCTGGGGATTTACTGCTCCTCATGAGCAGATCCTAAATGTTAAATCTAGGAACAGGTTATAAGGACGGTAAATTCTCTCCGGTCAGTTTTCTTACATGACTGAGTTAGAGGACATCTCATTGCTAAGGAGCTGATGCAGACTAGGTGGCAAAATGGCAAAGTAAAATAAGTGCACAAAAATAGCGTATTTCAGCAGAGCAGTATACATCTGTAGACCATACACCACCTCATCGGCAGCATGTGCACCTAATTTGTGCCAAGTCATCATCATCATCACCAGGTGCTGATCCTACCCTGTAGCTGTTGCCTTCTAATAATTATATTATGGGTTTTTAGGCTGCACTTTCTCCGTGGAATTGCCTCCCACACATAACAAGACTTTGCTCTAGTCTCCAAACCTTCAGGTGTTTCGCGCAGAGAAAAAAGAGAAAATGCAGGTGCACACTCTAAGTACTAAATACTGAAAATCAGAATAATTCTAAGAAACTCAATATAACATACAGTAGAGTAAATTTGAGGTGCCTAGCACAATGTAAAAATATGGGCTCAACAGCCATGACCTGGTGACCTCATCTGATGTGTCCCTAACACTAAGGTTCAAGTCCAGGGCACGGGACCCCCCCAGGCCAGGACAAGTCAACCTCCCCAAGGCATCACACTAGTGAAATGTTTAAGTGGTAAAATGTGTTACATTAGTAAGAAGCAGCAGCTGTGTGTTGACAGTGTTACATATATGAGGGGTAATAATTAGAGTTTTAAGAAGTGTTACATTGGTAAATAATAAAAAAAAAAAAAAGATGCAAACGCACATAAGATCCAGGATAAGTGTTTTTGTAGCCGCCATTCGCTAAAAAGGGTAATTTAGCAGGGGGTGTTTTCACCTGTCTCCGGGCAGGTGAAAAAAATTCCCAGATAGTGCAGGCTTTCGTGGCTAATTGGATAGCCTCAGGGGATCAATTAGCCGCGGTAATTTACAGCGGCTAATTGAACTCCCCTCTTAGGCACTGTAAGTTTCAACTGCAGTTAGATAGGTGGATACATTCCTTACTGAATGAATGAGCTTTGCATATGAGAATGTCCATTCAATATAAATAATAATTATTCTTTATTTGTTCAATACCAGAATGCAGAGGGTGTAAAGGGGCCCATACATATACTATTCCTAGCCTGCATCCGGACAATTCCTGGTTCTGCTGACGCCGTGGTTGAGGGATGTGAATTTTACTTAATAGGTGGAGGCTACCCATTTCCCTGATGCATCGCAAATCATCGATGTCTGCCATTCATCAGATCGGTCTTGCAGTTTTATTATGGCAGAGATATGGGGCTAAGTATGGATTGGCTTTTTGATTGTATCAGCCACTCAAAAGAAAGGATTGTCATGGACCTACCTTATTGAATGACTGCACTCCTCAGCGGGATAGAGGGACCTGTTTATCTGCTTCTGTGGCAATAACATGGTTGTAAAAGGGATGGAATGTCATTCTAATAATAAAAACATGTTTTAGATATTATTCGCATTAGTATATACATAGGTAATAGTCACTAGCGTGTTACACATAATATCATAATTTATGCCAACATTTTTAATGGTCAAAGAGGAACACTTAAAACGGTATCCGGATTATACACTAAAATCTACATTCAATAGGTCTACTACTAATGGTAGACATGCATTAGGTAGACAGGTTCAATAGGTAGACAGTTCAACAGGTTGACAGGGTCAAAAGTTTGACATGACAATGGTCGACACACATATGGTGGACAAGTTTTTGTATTTATTTCTCTGACGTCCTAGTGGATGCTGGGGACTCCGAAAGGACCATGGGGAATAGCGGCTCCGCAGGAGACTGGGCACAAAAGTAAAAGCTTTAGGACTACCTGGTGTGCACTGGCTCCTCCCCCTATGACCCTCCTCCAAGCCTCAGTTAGATTTTTGTGCCCGAACGAGAAGGGTGCTCACTAGGTGGCTCTCCTGAGCTGCTTAGTAAAAAAGTTTAAGTATAGGTTTTTTATTTTCATTGAATCCTGCTGGCAACAGGTTCACTGCACCGAGGGACTAAGGGGAGAAGAAGCGAACTCACCTGCGTGCAGAGTGGATTGGGCTTCTTAGGCTACTGGACATTAGCTCCAGAGGGACGATCACAGGCCCAGCCATGGATGGGTCCCAGAGCCGCGCCGCCGGCCCCCTTACAGAGCCAGAAGACTGAAGAGGTCCGGAAAATCGGCGGCAGAAGACGTCCTGTCTTCAATAAGGTAGCGCACAGCACCGCAGCTGTGCGCCATTGCTCTCAGCACACTTCACACTCCGGTCACTGAGGGTGCAGGGCGCTGGGGGGGGGGCGCCCTGAGACGCAATAAAAACACCTTATATGGCAAAAAATACATCACATATAGCTCCTGGGCTATATGGATGCATTTAACCCCTGCCAATTTTTCCTTAAAAAAGCGGGAGAAAGGCCGCCGAGAAGGGGGCGGAGCCTATCTCCTCAGCACACTGGCGCCATTTTTCCTCACAGCTCCGTTGGAGGGAAGCTCCCTGACTCTCCCCTGCAGTCCTGCACTACAGAAACAGGGTAAAACAAGAGAGGGGGGGCACTAATTTGGCAGATAAATCTATACAGCAGCTATATAAGGGAAAAACACTTATATAAGGTTATCCCTGTATATATATAGCGCTCTGGTGTGTGCTTGCAAACTCTCCCTCTGTCTCCCCAAAGGGCTAGTGGGGTCCTGTCCTCTATCAGAGCATTCCCTGTGTGTGTGCTGTGTGTCGGTACGTTGTGTCGACATGTATGAGGAGGAAAATGGTATGGAGGCGGAGCAATTGCCTGTAATAGTGATGTCACCCCCTAGGGAGTCGACACCTGACTGGATGGTCTTATGGAAGGAATTACGTGATAGTGTCAGCACTTTACAAAAGACTGTTGACGACATGAGACAGCCGGCAAATCATTTATTACCTGTACAGGCGTCTCAAACACCGTCAGGGGCTCTAAAGCGCCCGTTACCTCAGATGGTCGACACAGACCCAGACACGGACACTGACTCCAGTGTCGACGGTGAGGAAACAAACGTATTTTCCAGTAGGGCCACACGTTACATGATCACGGCAATGAAGGAGGTTTTGAACATTTCTGATACTACAAGTACCACAAAAAAGGGTATTATGTGGGGTGTGAAAAAACTACCCGTAGTTTTTCCTGAATCAGATGAATTAAATGAGGTGTGTGATGAAGCGTGGGTTTCCCCCGATAAAAAACTGCTAATTTCTAAAAAATTATTGGCATTATACCCTTTCCCGCCAGAGGTTAGGGCGCGTTGGGAAACACCCCCTAGGGTAGATAAGGCGCTCACACGCTTATCAAAACAAGTGGCGTTACCGTCTCCTGATACGGCCGCCCTCAAGGAACCAGCTGATAGGAAGCTGGAAAATATCCTAAAAAGTATATACACACATACTGGTATTATACTGCGACCAGCAATCGCCTCAGCCTGGATGTGCAGTGCTGGGGTGGCTTGGTCGGATTCCCTGACTGAAAATATTGATACCCTGGACAGGGACAGTATATAGAGCATTTAAAGGATGCATTTCTATATATGCGAGATGCACAGAGGGATATTTGCACTCTGGCATCAAGAGTAAGTGCGCTGTCCATTTCTGCCAGAAGAGGGTTATGGACGCGACAGTGGTCAGTGATGCGGATTCCAAACGGCATATGGAAGTATTGCCGTATAAAGGGGAGGAGTTATTTGGGGTCGGTCTATGGGACCTGGTGGCCACGGCAACGGCTGGGAAATCCACCTTTTTACCCCAGGTCACCTCTCAGCAGAAAAAGACACCGTCTTTTCAGGCTCAGTCCTTTCGTCCCCATAAGGGCAAGCGGGCAAAAGGCCACTCATATCTGCCCCGGGGCAGAGGAAGGGGAAAAAGACTGCAGCAGGCAGCCTCTTCCCAGGAACAGAAGCCCTCCCCCGCTTCTGCCAAGTCCTCAGCATGACGCTGGGGCCTTACAAGCGGACTCAGGCACGGTGGGGGCCCGTCTCAAGGATTTCAGCGCGCAGTGGGCTCACTCGCAAGTGGACCCCTGGATCCTGCAGGTAATATCTCAGGGGTACAAATTGGAATTCGAGACGTCTTCCCCCTCGCCGGTTCCTGAAGTCTGCTTTACCAACGTCTCCCTCCTGACAGATATTGCGCCAGGTCAAGGGACCCTCAGGCAATAGCTGTGGACGCTCTGGTAACACCGTGGGTGTACCAGTCAGTGTATGTGTTCCCTCCTCTGCCTCTCATACCCAAGGTACTGAGAATCATAAGAAGGAGAGGAGTAAGGACTATACTCATGGCTCCGGATTGGCCAAGAAGGACTTGGTACCCGGAACTTCAAGAGATGCTCACGGAAGACCCGTGGCCTCTACCTCTAAGAAAGGACCTGCTCCAGCAGGGACCCTGTCTGTTCCAAGACTTACCGCGGCTGCGTTTGACGGCATGGCGGTTGAACGCCGGATCCTGAAGGAAAAAGGCATTCCGGATGAAGTCATCCCTACCCTGATCAAAGCCAGGAAGGATGTAACTGTGCAACATTATCACCGTATTTGGCGTAAATATGTTGCGTGGTGTGAGGCCAGGAAGGCCCCTACAGAGGAATTTCAACTGGGTCGTTTCCTGCATTTCCTGCAAACAGGACTGTCTATGGGCCTGAAATTAGGGTCCATTAAGGTTCAAATTTCGGCCCTGTCGATATTCTTCCAAAAAGAACTAGCTTCAGTTCCTGAAGTTCAGACGTTTGTCAAGGGGGTACTGCATATACAGCCTCCTTTTGTGCCTCCAGTGGCACCTTGGGATCTCAATGTAGTTTTGGGGTTCCTAAAATCACATTGGTTTGAACCACTCACCACTGTGGACTTAAAATATCTCACATGGAAAGTGGTAATGCTGTTAGCCCTGGCTTCAGCCAGGCGTGTCTCAGAATTGGCGGCTTTATCCTATAAAAGCCCTTACCTAATTTTTCATACGGACAGGGCAGAATTGAGGACTCGTCCCCAATTTCTCCCTAAGGTGGTTTCAGCGTTTCACTTAAACCAGCCTATTGTGGTACCTGCGGCTACTAGGGACTTGGAGGATTCCAAGTTGCTGGACGTAGTCAGGGCCCTGAAAATATATGTTTCCAGGACGGCTGGAGTCAGAAAATCTGACTCGCTGTTTATCCTGTATGCACCCAACAAGCTGGGTGCTCCTGCTTCTAAGCAGACTATTGCTCGTTGGATTTGTAGTACAATTCAGCTTGCACATTCTGTGGCAGGCCTGCCACAGCCAAAATCTGTAAAAGCCCATTCCACACGAAAAGTGGGCTCATCTTGGGCGGCTGCCCGAGGGGTCTCGGCTTTACAACTTTGCCGAGCAGCTACTTGGTCAGGGGCAAACACGTTTGCTAAATTCTACAAATTTAATACCCTGGCTGAGGAGGACCTGGAGTTCTCTCATTCGGTGCTGCAGAGTCATCCGCACTCTCCCGCCAGTTTGGGAGCTTTGGTATAATCCCCATGGTCCTTTCGGAGTCCCCAGCATCCACTAGGACGTCAGAGAAAATAAGAATTTACTTACCGATAATTCTATTTCTCATAGTCCGTAGTGGATGCTGGGCGCCCATCCCAAGTGCGGATTGTCTGCAATACTTGTACATAGTTATTGTTACAAAAATCGGGTTATTATTGTTGTGAGCCATCTTTTCAGAGGCTCCTCTGTTATCATGCTGTTAACTGGGTTCAGATCACAAGTTGTACGGTGTGATTGGTGTGGCTGGTATGAGTCTTACCCGGGATTCAAAATCCTTCCTTATTGTGTACGCTCGTCCGGGCACAGTATCCTAACTGAGGCTTGGAGGAGGGTCATACGGGGAGGAGCCAGTGCACACCAGGTAGTCCTAAAGCTTTTACTTTTGTGCCCAGTCTCCTGCGGAGCCGCTATTCCCCATGGTCCTTTCGGAGTCCCCAGCATCCACTACGGACTATGAGAAATAGAATTATCGGTAAGTAAATTCTTATTTTTTTCCTTTTTTTCCATACTTTACCATCCACGCGGACTATGATTGGGAATAGTAACCTGTGCCGAACGCAGCGGTAGCGGAGCGAGGATCCTCGACCGAAGCCGCTCGCCATGTGAGGGGATACAGTACGCAAATGGGGCTTGATTGTGCCATAAAAGTGACATAACACCCAAAAAAATAATAATTGTGTTTACCTTTTTTGTGTAGACCATTTCCATGTTGACCTTTTGACCCTGTCAAACTTTCCTACCGTCTTCTATGTCGACCTTTTGACCCTGTCAGCCTTTCCTACCGTCTACCTATTCTGTGTCCACCTTTTGACCCCATCGACCTAATGCATGTCTACCATTGCCATCTTTATTTTAATTATGCTTCAGAGTAGAGTGGGAATACTGGAGATGGGGTGTAGATGAAATTAGAATAGAGTACGGGGCTTCCGAGTTTGGATCTATAGAGTGTGTTCTGTAGCTGCCACTTTTCCTGCTAGTTTAAACTTTTGATAGCAAAGCTAAAATGAAACCTACATTTATATGCAACAAATATTAGTGGAACAGTTCCATTGTAGATCTATATGATGTTGTTATTATTATTATTATTATTATTATTTTTAAATTGACAACATACCTAAAAATGTAAATGAAATTAATAAATAGCACTAGTTGGGTCGCATCACAAACAATATGGATTCTCTTAGAAGCAGCTCTGGAGATCCACTGGATGGATCCAGGAGCTCAAAGTTCTCTCTTTAGCTGGAGCTCGGTTAATAGAACCAGTCTGGCACCGATACTGCCTTACTTGGGCCAACACCATTTAACAATCGCATGCACTGCGGGTTGTGTACAAAATCCCGGCATTCCGTATCCCAACTGTTAGGATGCTGGCACCATCTTCCCGACAAATCCCGATGGATCCCGGTGAGTATTTATACCCTATCCCACCCCTTCCACAGCCTAGCCATAAATCCTCCCACCTGCAGCCTAATTCTAGCCCTAACCCCCCATTCTTACCGGCGACATTCTGACTGGTGGGATCCTAATGGCAGTATTCAGACTGGTGGGATCCCGACTGTCAGAATCCTGACCGTATTTGGATCCAAAAGAGACTTACACATCAAGTAGGGGGGTATTTAAGTTCCAGTTGCCCCAAGCTCTTTTTCTTTCTCTAGTGGTAGAGTATTTATGTAAGTTTTATTATACATTATAGTGCAGATGCTACAGCCAGCACTGCTGCCTTCCACCCTCTTGGGATCTGATGTCTGTATTTAGCTTTTCCCAGTGAGTATATGTGTTTTCTGTGAGAATAACCAGAAAAGTTCCGTAAAGCACGGAGGCCTAAGACCACAATGTTATTTGTGGAAGGGGAACCTCTCTAGTGAAAGGTTACTTAGCCTTGGCCAGCTCTAGAAAAACACACGTTTACTCCCTCCAGGATGCCGTCTTATTATGAATAATCCGCATAGGCTTACAAGTCGCAGGTACATGCGTGCGGATATATATTATTTCTTCGTCTGACTTAACGTTTTACAGATTGTCATGAGTTTGTTCCTAAAGTAACTTTAATATCACATAGTTTTCAAGAATGTAAAACTGGTTTATATTGTTCTCCAAAACACTTTGCAAAACCCTCTCAATCAGAATGATATCATGCAGAATCTGCCATAGAGTTAGCAATTCTAGGATTGCAACAAGAGCGGGATAATTGTTCCGGCTGTCATTCAGTTCAGCAGATGATTATTCACATTATAAATCTTAATTGCAAAACAAATTTAACAGGGATTTGACTGCACAATGCCTCTTTTTAATGATGCCCCAAATGTCATTTTCTTCAATTTCATAATTTCACAACTGAGATTCTTTATACAGCCGTTCTGTTTGATCCGGCAGCGATATGTCCACTTAATGTGCCAAAAGTGGCAGTGAACTTTGCTTATTAAGCTGCAGCGCCTAGTTCTCTGGAACGGTGCCACCCAGAGTCACAAAGATTAAATTGCCGTCTTTTATATAAATCTGATTTTGTTCTCATGGCAGCTGGTACTGCTACCATAGCAGGGTCAGCTGCAGTTCACGGTATTGTAGGTTAGATATTAAGACCACTGATGTGTAGGTGGCGGTGTGTGCTGCCTGATAGGACCGGGTAACCTATGTCTGATCTAGGAACATAAATTAGCATCTGTCCGCAGCTAGGAGTAATGTGTTGGATTGTGGACCATAATTCTGTATTTGTTTTCATTGCTAGGAAACCCTTTGTTGATATGGCAGTTTTTACATGTCAACGAGATTATTTATTGTGTCTTTGGCGCATTTTGGAAAGTAAAAGTATTTACCTCCCTTCTTGCAATTATCAGCTGCTTTGGCATATGTGATATAACATTCCCCTATTCCCTGTCTGCACCTTTCTCAGACATTCGCTTATTTCTCCAGCTACATAGTTACTGGAAATAGATTCCTTTCCCACGTATAGGCAGATAGAGGGGGACAGCTATGTCCAAGTTATTATTCCCTCTTAAATTCCCAGTGTTCTCATTAGCCGTTTTCCCAGCCATCACGTTTGTCTCCACCAAGACCTCGTTCAGGATTGCGCTGAAAATAAAACTTCTCAGCCTAGATAGGAGCCAACCTTTAATAATGATCGTGGGTGCTCTCTTTACTGCCCCATGTGACGGAAAAATGCGCTACCCCTAACCATGGGGTCGTTTCAATTCTCAGACAGTTGAATAGCGCCGGGAATTAGCTCCCGGAATAGCGCCGGGAATTAGCTCCCGGTGCTATTCAGTACAGCACCAAGTGACACTCAATTGTCGGGAATTCTTCTCTCACCCCAGGGGGATGCGAGAGGATATCCGAGAAAAGTGCTGCCGCGGCCTGCGCGAGGCTGATTCTGCTGGGAATCGGCATCGCGGATGGGGAGTTAAGTCGGAAAATACCCGTTCTCCCGACAAATCAACCTGTTAAGTACAGGAGAACGGGCATTCGCCGACTTAACTTGTGCTGAATTGAATAGCGATGGGAGCTAATTCCTGGCGCTATTCAACTGTCGGAGAATTGAATCGACCTACATGAACAGTATACGGCACCACAAGTATTGGGAGTTGTCATGCACCCACAGAACGGGATACGGCCGTTAGGTCGACAGTCATTAGGTCGTCCACTGAAGGTCGACATGCATTAGGTCGACATGACCATTAGGTCGACGTGTCATTAGGTCAAAATGTCGACATGAGTTTTTCACTTTTTTCATACTTAACGATCCACGTAGACTACGATTGGAACGGTAACCTGCCCGAAGCATGGCGAGCGAAGTGAGCCATGCAAGGGGACACGGTGCACTAATTGGGGTTCCCCGTCACTTTACGGAGAAAACTACGCCAAAAACAGTAAAAAAAAAAAACAAAAAAAACATGTCGACATTTTGACCTAATGACCTTGTCGACCATCTATGGTTGACCTAATGACTGTCAACCTAAGTTGTGTCTATCCAACGACCCATACCCCACAGAACTGACTCCTAGGTCAGCCTAAACCAGGAACTGTTGGGCTGAATGCAAAAATGAATTCTAGATAATCTTACATTTTACAAGAGTACAGACTGGGAATTCCAGCACACTTACCCGTGCGTCTCCTGGCTTTGTATCTCCGCATGCGAGGGCTGTGCCATGATGAGATGTTATAGGAGACACATTGGCTGCACTTAGATCTTGCATATTTTGATGTTGAGAAAACCTGATGACCCGAGTTGTTCCGTGCATGGTGTTATTATGGAAAGGTTACAAATTTCTCTTGATTTTATCATTGTACTGAAATGTAGTCATATTATCAAGTGGGTTTATGGGAATATTATTGTCTCATGGCTTAAAAAGGGACACGCATGACTACAGATTGTTCCTCTTTTTCTCTAACGTCCTAGTGGATGCTGGGGACTCCGTAAGGACCATGGGGAATAGATGGGCTCCGCAGGAGACTGGGCACTCTAAAGAAAGATTCAGTACTATCTGGTGTGCACTGGCTCCTCCCTCTATGCCCCTCCTCCAGACCTCAGTTAGAATCTGTGCCCGGCCAGAGCTGGGTGCTCCTAGTGGGCTCTCCTGAGCTTGCTAGAAAAGAAAGTATTTTGTCAGGTTTTTTATTTTGAGAGAGCTTCTGCTGGCAACAGACTCTGCTACGAGGGACTGAGGGGAGAGAAGCAAACCTACTCACGGCAGCTAGGTAGCGCTTCTTAGGCTACTGGACACCATTAGCTCCAGAGGGATCGAACACAGGTACCTAACCTTGATCGTCCGTTCCCGGAGCCGCGCCGCCGTCCCCCTCGCGGAGCCAGAAGTACAGAAGCAGCAGAAGCATGAAGACATCAAAATCGACGGCTGAAGACTCCTGTCTTCACTTAAGGTAGCGCACAGCACTGCAGCTGTGCGCCATTGCTCCCACAGCACACCGCACACTCCGGTCACTGTAGGGTGCAGGGCGCAGGGGGGGGGCGCCCTGGGCAGTAATTAATTACCTTTTTGGCAAAAATAGACATATATACAGTCTGGGACTGTATATATGCCTGAGCCCCCGCCATTTTTTACACATTAAAGCGGGACAGAAGCCTGCCGCTGAGGGGGCGGGGCCTTCTTCCTCAGCACACCAGCGCCATTTTCTCTTCACAGCTCTGCTGGAAGGACGCTCCCCAGGCTCTCCCCTGCAGTATACAGGTGCAATAGAGGGTAAAAAAGAGATGGGGGGCACATAAATTTAGGCGCAGATATATATTTAACAGCAGCTACGGGGTAAACACTAAGGTACAGTGTAATCCCTGGGTTATATAGCGCTGGGGTGTGTGCTGGCATACTCTCTCTCTGTCTCCCCAAAAGCCTTTGTGGGATCCTGTCCTCAGTCAGAGCATTCCCTGTGTGTGTGCTGTGTGTCGGTACGCCTGTGTCGACATGTTTGATGAGGAAGGATACGTAGAGGCAGAACAAGTGCAGCTGAGTGTGGTGTCGCCGCCGACGATGCCGACACCTGATTGGATGGATATGTGGAAGGTGTTAAATGATAATGTAAACTCCTTGCATAACAGATTGGATAAAACTGTAACCTTGGGACAGTCAGGGTCTCAACCCATGCCTGATCCTACAGCGCAGAAGCCGTCAGGGTCTCAAAAGCGCACACTATCCCAGATAGTTGACACAGATGTCGACACGGAATCTGACTCCAGTGTCGATGACGGTGAGGCAAAGTTACAGCCTAAAATGACTAAAGCCATCCGCTACATGATTGTAGCAATGAAGGATGTACTACACATTTCTGAGGAAAATCCTGTCCCTGACAAGAGGATTTATATGTATGGGGAGAAAAAGCATGAAGTGACTTTTCCCCCTTCACATGAATTAAATGAATTATGTGAAAAAGCGTGGGATTCCCCTGACAGGAAGGTGATAATTTCCAAGAGATTACTTATGGCGTATCCTTTCCCGCCAACGGACAGGTTACGCTGGGAATCCTCCCCTAGGGTAGACAAGGCGTTGACACGCTTGTCTAAGAAGGTGGCCCTGCCGTCTCAGGATACGGCCGCCCTAAAGGATCCTGCGGATAGAAAGCAGGAAGCTATCCTGAAGTCTGTTTATACACATTCTGGCACACTGCTGAGGCCAGCAATTGCTTCGGCCTGGATGTGTAGTGCGGTAGCTGCATGGATGGATACTCTGTCTGAGGAGATAGATACCCTGGACAGGGACACTGTTCTACTGACCCTGACACATATCAAGGACGCGGTCCTATATATGCGGGATGCCCAGAGGGACATTTGCCTGCTGGGCTCTAGAGTAAACGCAATGTCCATTTCTGCCAGAAGGGTCTTATGGACTCGGCAATGGACAGGGGATACCGACTCTAAAAAACACATGGAGGTTTTACCTTATAAGGGTGAGGAATTGTTTGGGGACGGTCTCTCGGACCTATTTTCCACAGCTACGGCTGGGAAGTCAAATTTCTTGCCTTATGTCCCTCCACAGCCTAAGAAAGCACCGTATTACCAAATGCAGTACTTTCGTTCTCAGAAGAGCAAGGTCGTCAGAGGTGCGTCCTTTCTTGCCAGAGGCAGGGGTAGAGGAAAAAAGCTGCACCATGCAGCTAGTTCCCAGGAACAAAAGTCTTCCTCGGCTTCCACTAAATCCACCGCATGACGCTGGGGCTCCACAGGCGGAGCCGTGGGGGCGTGTCTCCGACATTTCAGCTACCAGTGGGTTCGCTCACAGGTGGATCCTTGGGCTATACAAATTGTGTCTCAGGGATACAAGCTGGAATTCGAGGTGACGCCCCCTCACCGTTACCTAAAATCGGTTTTACCAACTTCCCCCATGGAAAGGGAGATAGTGTTGGCGGCAATTCACAAACTTTTTCTCCAGCAGGTGGTGGTAGAGATTCCCCCCCTTCAACGGGGAAGGGGCTACTATTCCACTATGTTTGTGGTACCGAAACCGGACGGTTCGGTCAGACCCATTTTAAATTTAAAATCCCTGAACATTTATCTGAAGAAATTCAAGTTCAAAATGGAATCGCTCAGAGCGGTCATTGCAAGCCTGGAAGAGGGGGATTTTATGGTGTCCCTGGACATCAAGGATGCTTACTTGCATGTCCCCATTTATCCGCCTCATCAGGAGTACCTCAGGTTTGTGGTACGGGACTGTCATTACCAATTCCAGACGTTGCCGTTTGGCCTGTCCACGGCACCGAGAGTTTTTACCAAGGTGATGGCGGAAATGATGGTGCTCCTTCGGAAGCAAGGGGTTACAATTATCCCATACTTGGACGATCTCCTCATAAAGGCGAGGTCCAGGGAGCAGTTGCTGATCAGCGTTAGCACACTCTCAGGAAGTGTTGCGTCAGCACGGCTGGATTCTAAACATTCCAAAGTCGCAGCTGATTCCTGCGACGCGTCTGCCCTTCCTGGGCATGATTCTGGACACAGACCAGAAGAAGGTGTTTCTCCCGGAGGAGAAGGCTCAGGAGCTCGTGACTCTAGTCAGAGACCTCCTAAAGCCAAAACAGGTGTCGGTGCATCACTGCACACGAGTCCTGGGAAAGATGGTGGCGTCATACGAAACCATTCCCTTCGGCAGGTTCCATGCGAGGATCTTTCAGTGGGATCTGCTGGACAAGTGGTCCGGATCGCATCTTCAGATGCATCGGATGATCACCCTGTCCCCCAGGGCCAGGGTGTCTCTTCTGTGGTGGCTACAAGGTGCTCACCTCCTCGAGGGCCGCAGATTCGGCATACAGGACTGGGTCCTGGTGACCACGGATGCAAGCCTCCGAGGGTGGGGGGCAGTCACTCAAGGAAGAAACTTCCAAGGGCTGTGGTCAAGTCGGGAGACTTGTCTGCACATAAATATCCTGGAGCTACGGGCCATATACAACGCCCTGAGTCAAGCGGAGCCTCTGCTTCGAGACCAACCAGTGCTGATTCAGTCAGACAACATCACGGCAGTCGCTCATGTAAACCGCCAGGGCGGCACAAGAAGCAGGGTGGCAATGGCGGAAGCCACCAGGATTCTTCGTTGGGCGGAGAATCACGTGCAAGCACTGTCAGCAGTGTTCATTCCGGGAGTGGACAACTGGGAAGCAGACTTCCTCAGCAGACACGACCTCCACTCGGGAGAGTGGGGACTTCATCAAGAAGTCTTCACGCAGATTGTAAATCGATGGGAACTGCCACAGGTGGACATGATGGCGTCCCGCCTCAACAAAAAATTAAAGAGGTATTGCGCCAGGTCAAGGGACCCTCAGGCGATAGCTGTGGATGCACTGGTGACACCGTGGGTATTCCAGTCGGTCTATGTGTTTCCTCCTCTTCCTCTCATACCCAGGGTACTGAGAATCGTAAGAAATGCTCACAGAGGACCCATGGCGTCTGCCTCTCAGACAGGACCTGTTGCAACAGGGGCCCTGTCTGTTCCAAGACTTACCGCGGCTGCGTTTGACGGCATGGCGGTTGAACGCCGGATCCTAGCAGAAAAGGGCATTCTGGATGCAGTTATTCCTACGCTGATAAAGGCTAGGAAGGACGTGACAGCAAAACATTATCACTGTATATGGCGAAAATATGTTGCTTGGTGTGAGGCCAGGAAGGCCCCTACAGAGGAATTCCAGCTGGGTCGATTCCTGCACTTCCTACAGTCAGGTGTGACTATGGGCCTAAAATTAGGGTCCATAAAGGTCCAGATTTCGGCCCTATCCATTTTCTTTCAAAAAGAACTGGCTTCACTGCCTGGGGTTCAGACGTTTGTTAAGGGAGTGCTGCATATTCAGCCTCCTTTTGTGCCACCAGTGGCACCTTGGAATCTTAACGTGGTCTTGGGTTTCCTGAAATCCCACTGGTTTGAGCCACTTAAGACAGCGGAGCTAAAGTATCTCACGTGGAAAGTGGTCATGCTGTTGGCCTTAGTCTCAGCTAGGCGTGTGTCAGAATTGGCGGCTTTGTCATGTAAAAGCCCCTATCTGGTTTTCCATATGGATAGGGCAGAATTGCGGACTCGTCCGCAGTTTCTGCCAAAGGTGGTGTCATATTTTCATTTGAACCAACCCATTGTGGTGCCTGCGGCTACTCGTGACTTGGAGGATTCCAAGTTGCTTGATGTAGTCAGGGCTTTGAAGATTTATGTTGCCAGGACGGCTGGAGTCAGGAAAACTGACTCGCTGTTTATCCTGTATGTATCCAACAAGCTGGGTGCTCCTGCTTCAAAGCAAACCATTGCTCGCTGTATCTGTAACACGATTCAGCAGGCTCATTCTGCGGCTGGATTGCCGCATCCAAAATCAGTGAAAGCCCATTCCACAAGGAAGGTGGGCTCTTCTTGGGCGGCTGCCCGAGGGGTCTCGGCATTACAGCTTTGCCGAGCTGCTACTTGGTCGGGTTCAAACACATTTGCAAAATTCTACAAGTTTGATACCCTGGCTGAGGAGGACCTGGTGTTTGCCCATTCGGTGCTGCAGAGTCATCCGCACTCTCCCGCCCGTTTGGGAGCTTTGGTATAATCCCCATGGTCCTTACGGAGTCCCCAGCATCCACTAGGACGTTAGAGAAAATAAGAATTTACTCACCGGTAATTCTATTTCTCGTAGTCCGTAGTGGATGCTGGGCGCCCGTCCCAAGTGTGGACTTTCTGCAATACGTGTATATAGTTATTAATTAACAAAGGGTTATGGTTATGTAGCATCGGTTGAGTGATGCTCAGTTGTTGTTCCTACTGTTAACTGGGTAAGTTTATCACAAGTTGTACAGTGTGATTGGTGTGGCTGGTATGAGTCTTACCCTGGATTCCAAAATCCTTTCCTTGTAGTGTCAGCTCTTCCGGGCACAGTTTCCTTAACTGAGGTCTGGAGGAGGGGCATAGAGGGAGGAGCCAGTGCACACCAGATAGTACTGAATCTTTCTTTAGAGTGCCCAGTCTCCTGCGGAGCCCGTCTATTCCCCAAGGTCCTTACGGAGTCCCCAGCATCCACTACGGACTACGAGAAATAGAATTACTGGTGAGTAAATTCTTATTTATTTTTTTATATTTTTTTTTACTGTGATACAGCAAAGGAATAAACTACTATGGCGTTATTCAGGTTTGTTAGCAAACCAAAAAAGTAAGCAATTGGGCATAACCATATTGCACTGCAGGTGGGGCAGATGTAACGTGCAGAGAGAGTTAGATTTGGGTGGGTTATATTGTGGCTGTGCAGGGTAAATACTGGCTGCTTTATTTTTACACTGCAATTTAGGTTTCAGTTTGAACACACCCCACCCAAATCTAACTCTCTCTGCACATGTTACATCTGCCCCACCTGCAGTGCAGCATGGTTTTACCTGGAAATGAGCGGGTTCGGATTTACTCGGTTCTTTACGCCAGAATTATCGCCATTTCTTATTTTCTGGATTTTTCTTATTGGCTATCCAAAACACGTGACGTCCGATAGCCAGTAAGGAGAGTCGGGTAAATCCGAGTAAAACCAAACCCGCTCATCTCTAGTTTTACCCAATTGCTAACTTTTTTGATCTGAGTAAGGACCCATAGTTTTATTTTGTCCTGTAAGTTGTGTTAGTATGGAAAAGACAAACCTCAAAACTTCTGTGTTCCGGAATCGAAACTGTGTAGGCTATATACTTCAGTCCATCCATGCCACATTTATTTATAGGTGAGTCCATGGCATTTTTTTCAACAGGCCACTGTTCCTTTAGCATCTAGTCATCAGTGACAGGAGAGTCTGGATTTCTGTATAGTAAGTGACTTAATGTATTAAGATCTCAGTGAAGACCTGTTATAATAAGCAGTTGGCACGACTTTTACCAAATGTCCTTCCCTAGAGAATACATTTTTGTCAGTATTATTTTGTTGCTGGAAACACAAATCGGCTTTCATTGACAGGGTTATGGATCAAAGGGTCACAAGAGGTCGACGGGTCAACGTGGAAACATGGAAATGATTGACGTATGAAAAGGTCGACATGAGTTTGTGATGTTTTTTTTGTATCAAAATTTCCATTCAAGCACGTGGACCCCCAATTAGTGCACCGCTTCACTCACCATGCTACGGGCAAGGTGCCTTGCTTCGCTCAGCATAGGTTACCGTTCTTCGTTATATTTCACGTGGATGAAAAGCTCTTAAAAATGGGAAAAAATTCCAAAAAAACTTATGTCGACCATATGCTTTGTCAACCATTGTCGTGTCGACCATTTGACCATGTCCACCTATTGCTTGTCAATTTTTTAATTGTTAACCTATTATTCGGATACCCATTGACAGTAAATCCTACTATGTAGCAGGTTGGTAGGGTTATAAATTGTGTAACCTTGTGAGTTGTGGGGTCAGTAAAGTACTAGGACAGAGGCTGTTTTGGACATTCCTCTTTCTGTAGAGGCTGTTTTGGACATTGTCCCTCTTTATAGAGGCTGTTGTGGACATTCCTCATCCTATAGAGGCCGTTGTGGACATTCCTCATACTATAGAGGCCGTTTTGGACATTCCTCATCCTATAGAGGCTGTTGTGGACATTCCTCCTCCTATAGAGGCTGGTGTGGACATTCCTCCTCCTATAGAGGCTGTTGTGGACATTTCTACTTCAGAGGCTGCTGTGGACATTCCTCCTCCTATAGAGGCTGTTGAGGACATTCCTCCTCCTATAGAGGCTGCTGTGGACATTCCTCCTCCTATAGAGGCTGTTGTGGATGTTGTTCCTCCTGTAGTGGCTGGTTGTGGATGTTCCTCCTCCTATAGAGGCTGCTGTGAACATTCCTCCTCCTATAGAGGCTGTTGTGAACATTCCTCCTCCTATAGAGGCTAGTTGTGGACATTCCTCCTCCTATAGAGGCTGGTTGTGGACGTTCCTCCTACTGTAGAGGCTGCTGTGGACGTTCCTCCTACTGTAGAGGCTGCTGTGGACATTCATCCTCCTATAGAGGCTGTTGTGGATGTTGTTCCTCCTATAGTGGCTGGTTGTGGATGTTCCTCCTCCTATAGAGGCTGCTGTGGACATCCTCCTCCTATAGAGGCTGTTGTAAACATTCCTCCTCCTATAGAGGCTGTTGTGGACATTCCTCCTCCTATAGAGGCTGTTGTAGACATTCCTCCTCCTATAGAGGCTGGTGTGGACATTTTTCCTATAGAAGCTGGTGTGGACATTTCTCCTATAGAGGCTGTTGTGGACATTCCTCCTTATACAGAGGCTGTTGTGGACATTCCTCCTCCTATAGTGGCTGTTGTGGATGTTATTCCTCCTATAGTGGCTGGTTGTGGACGTTATTCCTCCTATAGTGGCTGGTTGTGGACGTTCCTCCTCCTATAGAGGCTGCTGTGGACATTCCTCCTCCTATAGAGGCTGTTGTGGATGTTGTTCCTCCTGTAGTGGCTGGTTGTCGATGTTCCTCCTCCTATAGAGGCTGCTGTGAACATTCCTCCTCCTATAGAGGCTGTTGTGAACATTCCTCCTCCTATAGAGGCTAGTTGTGGACATTCCTCCTCCTATAGAGGCTGGTTGTGGACGTTCCTCCTACTGTAGAGGCTGCTGTGGACATTCCTCCTCCTATAGAGGCTGTTGTGGATGTTGTTCATCCTATAGTGGCTGGTTGTGGATGTTCCTCCTCCTATAGAGGCTGCTGTGGACATCCTCCTCCTATAGAGGCTGTTGTAGACATTCATCCTCCTATAGAGGCTGGTGTGGACATTCCTCCTCCTATAGAGGCTGTTGTAGACATTCCTCCTCCTATAGAGGCTGGTGTGGACATTCCCCCTCCTATAGAGGCTGGTGTGGACATTTCTCCTATAGAAGCTGGTGTGGACATTGCTCCTATAGAGGCTGTTGTGGACATTCCTCCTCATACAGAGGCTGTTGTGGACATTCCTCCTCCTATAGTGGCTGTTGTGGATGTTGTTCCTCCTATAGTGGCTGGTTGTGGACGTTCCTCCTCCTATAGAGGCTGCTGTGGACATTCCTCCTCCTATAGAGGCTGTTGTGGATGTTGTTCCTCCTATAGTGGCTGGTTGTGGATGTTCCTCCTCCTTTAGAGGCTGCTGTGAACATTCCTCCTCCTATAGAGGCTGTTGTGAACATTCCTCCTCCTATAGAGGCTAGTTGTGGACATTCCTCCTCCTATAGAGGCTGGTTGTGGACGTTCCTCCTACTGTAGAGGCTGCTGTGAAAATTCCTCCTCCTATAGAGGCTGTTGTGAACATTCCTCCTCCTATAGAGGCTAGTTGTGGACATTCCTCCTCCTATAGAGGCTGGTTGTGGACGTTCCTCCTACTGTGGAGGCTGCTGTGGACATTCCTCCTCCTATAGAGGCTGTTGTGGATGTTGTTCCTCCTATAGTGGCTGGTTGTGGATGTTCCTCTTCCTATAGAGGCTGCTGTGGACATTCCTCCTCCTATAGAGGCTGCTGTGGACATTCCTCCTCCCATAGAGGCTGGTTGTGAACATTCGTCCTCCTATAGAGGATGCTGTGGACATTCCTCCTCCCATAGAGGCTGGTTGTGAACATTCCTCCTCCTATAGAGGCTGCGGTGGACATTCCTCCTCCTATAGAGGCTGGTTGTGGACGTTTCTCCTCCTATAGAGGCTGCTGTATACATTCCTGCTCCTATAGAGGCTGTTGTGAATATTCCTCCTCCTATAGAGGCTGTTGTGGATGTTGTTCCTCCTATAGTGGCTGGTTGTGGATGTTCTTCTTCCTATAGAGGCTGCTGTGGACATTCCTCCTCCTATAGAGGCTGTTGTAGACATTCCTCCTCCTATAGAGGCTGCTGTGGACATTCCTCCTCCCATAGAGGCTGGTTGTGAACATTCGTCCTCCTATAGAGGATGCTGTGGACATTCCTCCTCCCATAGAGGCTGGTTGTGAACATTCCTCCTCCTATAGAGGCTGCGGTGGACATTCCTCCTCCTATAGAGGCTGGTTGTGGACGTTTCTCCTCCTATAGAGGCTGCTGTATACAGTCCTGCTCCTATAGAGGCTGTTGTGAATATTCCTCCTCCTATAGAGACTGTTGTGGACGTTCTTCCTCCTATAGGGGCTGGTTGTGGACATTCCTCCCCCTATAGATGCTGCTGTGAACATTTCTCCTATAGAGGCTGGTTGTGGACGTTCCTCCTCCTGTAGAGGCTGCTGTGAACATTCCTCCTCCTATAGAGGCTGTTGTGAACATCCCTCCTCCTATAGAGGCTAGTTGTGGACATTCCTCCTCCTATAGAGGCTGTTGTGGACATTCCTCCTCCTATAGAGGCTGGTTGTGGACGTTCCTCCTTCTGTAGAGGCTGCTGTGGACATTCCTCCTCCTATAGAGGCTGTTTTGGACGTTCTTCCTCCTATAGAGGCTGGTTGTGGATGTTCCTCCTCCTATAGAGGCTGCTGTAGACATTCCTCCTCCTATAGAGGCTGTTGTACATATTCTCTCTGGTATAGCTTTTGATGCTGATTCCCACAACTAAATCTCCTATAATTTGAAATGTAAAACCAGCACATCCATTTGACCTGAAGTGTGATGAGGCAATAAAATCCATTCAATACAGTATTTTTTTTTTACGGCCCAAATAAGATAAATCAGTTATAGCAATCTGTTTACACTTGTCCTGCTGATTTGCTGTTGAAATAACCAGGAAACCACAATATCGTGGATCGCCCTGGGAAAACTGTGTCATAGGTCTCCCATACGTCCTGCACAAAGCCCCAATAGTAACATAATGTCTTGGGGGGTGGTTTACAGGCCCCCTGGGGTAATGACCATGCGGAAGGAAACCAGAATTAAGCTTGAGTAAATAGACAGATTTTCAGGTCTGTAAAAGAGAGTTTAGCTCACAAACTGATACCACAGCACTTTACTTTCACAGGAAAACGAGATTAATACCTGCTGTTCAGCGTTTCGTGTAAAACAATACAGTCACTGAATTCCAATTCCAAACGTGTTCCTTTGTGCGCGGGAGTTGTTAAACTATTTCAGAAATGCTTATTAGCTCACGTAATGAGTATAAAGTCACTCCGGAGCGCGGACCTTGAAATTAGGCACATAAAACAGGAGAGAGGCCAGTGCAATAGCCTGAGAGATCCGTGCCGAAGCGAGGTTTCTGCTGGTGCTATTACTGGAGGACGCTCCTGCATTAATATTGATGTCCACGCTTATTTAGCACGGTCCTGTAACACTTCTCCATGCCTGTGTTGTAATTGAGGTATGATTGGAGATGGATGGATGTTTTGTCAGCTTTCTTGGAACTGCTTTGCAAAAAAAAAAGAAAAAAAGTGTCCAAAATGGTTTCCCACTGGTCCTGATTGAGATGTGGTTGGAGTGAGCGTCGCTGCTGGAGGCCCACGTTTACCCCAGATTTGCGTTATTCCTCACACTGTTGTCACATTGTGGGGCTGAAGATTAAAATGTCTTCGCTTTCGTTAACTGGTCCTTGATTTTATACTATTACAGTTATTTATTAAAGGTTTTTATTTATAGTGACAGGCTTCTGTTCTTTCACACTTCACAGAAGTGCATAGATAGGATACGTTTAATTTTGCCGGCGGTCAGGATACCATCGCCAGAATCTCGCCAGCCGTCAATGCCGCCAGCCGGAAAACCGGCGCTACAGGACTATTCCCACTCGTGGGTGTCTACAACACCCATAGAGTGGGAATAGATCCTGTGGTGAGCCACCGAGCCGGCAAGGGGACTCTTCACGCTCACCCCGCTGCCGACATACTGGCGGCTGGGATGCCACTGTCGGTATATTGACAGCCGGCATCCCAGACGCCAGTAAATCATACTGAATCATAGATATATAAGTAGATATATAGATATATAAGTAAAGAAAGGTAGGGAGATGACGAAAAAGGTGCAGCCTCGTACCCCAATAATTCTATCTCACAAGGTCGTAGACTATGAGGGCTTACCACCAATCCACGTCTGGGAGAGCATCTGCTCCGTTTAATACAATAGCAGGTGTTTAGTTCACAACAGTACTTCAACTTAAAAATTGTCTTGGGACAATAGTATGCTATAAATAGCCAATGGCTAAAACAAGACAATGTGGAAATGATTTCTGAAAAAATTAGATTTTGAGTTAAGTGTGAATGTTGAAGCCGATATACCACATCACAGTGACACCTTTATATGGGTTCCAACGCTTACACCAGAGTTCCACATTCAAAATGTGGGTATGCCACCTCAGAGTGTCCCCATTCTCATTGTCATCATTTTGAATATCAAACTTGTACTACTTCCCCATATGTGTACCTTATATTTGTATCTAACGTTTGTGTTGACACCCCTGTGGTTTGCTGTCTCCCTCAGTATCATCTAGCATCTTGTCCCCATTCTGCCGCACATATTCTTATAAGCATGGTATCAAATAAACAAGAGACAATGCAGATGCACACTAGCTACTAAACGCTGCTAATCCAAATAATTCTAATGAACTCTGCAATATAACAAAGAGTAGAATGGAGGTGCTCAGCATAATTTTGGCCAAAAATATGTACCCACCAACTTTGACCGGGTGACCTCAACTGATGGATCTCTAACATTCCTAAGGTTAAAGTCCAGAGCACGGGACCCCACCAGCTAGCACAAGTCAACTGCCCATATATTCAACATAGCATAGTATATAGACAAGTGTCTAGCTATATTTATTTATTAGCAGTTACGTATATAGCACACGCACATTCTGCAGTACTTTACAGAAAATATTTCAGTCATTCACACCAATCCTTGCCCCAGTGGAGCTTACAATGTAAGTACCTCATCAAACAAACACACATACGCGCTAGGATTAACTTAGTTTTTAGCAGCAAATACCCTCCCAGTGTGTTTTTGAAGTATGTAAGGAAATCCTAAAAAAGCATGGGGAAAACATATAAACCCCACTCAGATCAGCCATGACTGGGAAATTAACTCATTACCTCATTGCTATGAGACAGTAATGCTTACCCCTATACCAACCGTGTCGCCCTGTATATTGTTTGCAATCTGCAAAGCAAGTTGTAAAGGTATGTACAATAAATCTGTTATCCCATAATGTTACCATCATGTACCACCTATTTTATTTTAATTTAAAAATAAATTTTTAGTTTAGCAG
Organism: Pseudophryne corroboree; assembly: GCF_028390025.1. Taxonomy (NCBI): domain Eukaryota; kingdom Metazoa; phylum Chordata; class Amphibia; order Anura; family Myobatrachidae; genus Pseudophryne; species Pseudophryne corroboree. The sequence continues at coordinate 64,415,392 of NC_086445.1, forward strand.
CATTTTCAGATTTCCTTGTTTTAGCCTACTGTATATGCATGTACTTAGTTAAGCTGTACACCTGCCCTCTTGAAAGCATTTTATATGACTTCAGCGTAGCAGCCTATCCAGTTCTTATTTTATCTAAAATAATACGATACATCCAGGACCCCCATGGTTTTATTTTGTACGAGATGCAGGTCCAAAACGTATTTCACCCATTACATTGCACTGTTTATAATTTTATCTGCTCCCATCTTAGTGTGGGAAAGTGTCCCCACCAACTGTACGATGTTATTCTTGGCACAAGCTGTTTTCTGTGCCCTCTTCTCAAAAGGTTTATGCAGTATTCACTATTGTCCTTATATGCTCCCAGCATTCAATTCATAGGGGACATTCAATTTCCGCCTTTTCACATGTCATTTTATTTTGGCTTTAAGTCTTTTTTTTTTTTTTTTTTTTTTCACATTTGTGCACTACTGTCACCAATTTTCTCAACTTTGTTCCTTCCCCAATGAAGTTGCAGGGTGGGTCCTATTCAAGTATTTTTGTGCAGTATTTTTGGTAATGTGAAAATAATTATTGTGACCTTAAAAACTGCTTGCCACACTTGAGGTGTTTACAAGATTTAGGGACAGTGGGTATTCAGGACAAATGTGCCTGAACTACTGTATGCTCAAATCTCACTGCGAACCATAAGTAATGTATATTCTAAAATCTATATTTTTATTATTTTAAAAATCCTCTGAAGCTACTTGTGTGACAAGTAATTTGTTAGTACTTCTCAGGATATTGCTTATTTAAATATTCAGTTCAGCACCAATTACCCACTGGCGTGTTTGCATCAGAAAACATGCGTGTACACCTCATGTGACATTGCGGCGTATTTGTTTGGTGTACAGTACGGTTTACAGGTGTTTAACGCTCTACGGACTTTGCGACCTAGCCGCCCCAGAACACTAATCCTTAGTACTGTACCTAGTACACTGTAAGCAAACTAAGACTAAAAATTGAGAAAAGCGCAATAAAACTGAGGTAAAGGTACACAGTCTTGGGTAAAAAGGCAAAAGACAGGTGTGATACGAGTGACCCGCACCACAATTAGAAGTATCACGTGCGTGTCGCGAACACTTCACCAACATGCACGCGACGCTTTCATTTGCAACAGTGCCTTTGTGCATATACTTTGTGTAATGCATGTTCCCTAGGAGCGTTTAGGGATTTCTGCATATGCACCGTAGCAATATATTGCTCAAAGCCAACATCGCCATTCCGTGCAGGCGCTATATAGGAATTAAGATGCAAACCTGAGGAAAAAGTGCACAGCAGGACCTTATTTTGCATATGGTCCTGTATTTGTATAACTACAAATATACAGTCACCCCTTCTGTTCAGTTTAGGTTGTCATCTCCTATTTAGATTGTCATCTCCTAAAATATTCTACTGTTTAGCTGTAGGGCAGTACGGTGGTGTAATGGTTAGCATTACTGCCTCACAGCACTGAGGGAGGAAACCCACGCAAGCACGGGGCGAATATACAAACTCCGCACAGGTAGGGCCATGGTGGGAATCGAACCCATGAGCTCAGTGCTGTGAGGCAGTAATGCTAACCATTACACCGTCCGTACTGCCCCATGAACTTCCACACTTCTCACACCCAAAGCGCCCAAGTACCTTCGGGTATATCTATTCTTTCACTTCCACACGACTGCCTCGTTACTGTAATCACTGTACAAACACTGCCCTGTGATCTACAGAGCGGGAGCCCTGTGTGTCCCTTTAACTCTTAATTTCTATTACAAGACTTCATTTTCAAAGACCTGGATCTACAACTCACATACATTTGAACGTTCATTTAATTATTACAACGTTCTTTTTTGTTTCATCCATTGCTGTCTGCGGAGGATCTCTGAGACACTGAAGACCGCAGATGACCTCCGCTGGCTGACTGCTCCCTGTATATTAACATCAGTTCCTTAGTTAACACCACTGTCAGGTCCTGACTGTCAAATAAACAACATGGACCTATGGAAACAAAGCTTAGGAAATTAATAAATGTTTTACAATTATTTAAAATTAATCCCCTTTAAATCCAAGGATTTTTGAAGGCAGGTTTTCTTTTTCTTCTTTTTCTTTTTTTAATGCATACTACTTTTTTTAAACAAAATTATATAAAAGCACCTGCATGTGCCGCATCCGGCCGTGCCCCGCACAGGAGACAATCTGTTCCTGCTTTCATTGTGCAGTCTGTTTGTTTCTATTGGAATTACTGCACTGTTTCTTTATCCCCGTTTCAGTTTATCTGTGCTAAAATATTTTCCAAATATTGTCTTGGAAGTGTTCACCGCCACTCCCGTCTCGAATTCCCTGGCCTTGCTCCCAGGACATACACTAAAACGAGAATATAAGTTTCTGCGTTCCTCATAAAACCAAAATCTAATGTTGGCTTCCTATCCACCGACATGTTCCAGAGGCATTACAGTAATTGCATTTTGTCGATATTGCACAGTCCACCTGCAGATGTGTTGTGATATTGCTCCGTCTTTCTTTGTTACAGCAGCATATCGTTATTAGATGTTGTTTCAGAACCGTAGGACTTGCTTCCTTTCACTGCTTGGAAGAACGAGATAACGTCACAGCCGATAGAATAAGTACTTGATGTGAGGTGGTGTAAGTTCATACCGCAGTTGTTTTATTTATACGTCATGGGGCTTATTCACAATTGCACACAAAGTCGGCTGCAATTACCCTTGCTCTGTGTTCACAGAATTTCCCCATACACCTAGCATCTATATGCCATACAACGTGAGACGCGTAACGCGCCTAAGGCGCTCCGAGAAGAGTGGCATACCATACTTTAAAAAAATTGCATACAGAAAAAAGAGAAAATGCAGGTGCACACTCTAAATACTAAACACTAATCAGAATAATTATAATATATTCAGCAGTATAACAGGGCCCCCTGGGTTGGTGTTGGTGTGGCCTGGCTGCTTTGGGGCATCATATTGTAACACTTAATCTAGCACTTTAAAAAAATATATATTTTTACTGATGCAACGATTTATAACACTCTAATTATTACCTCTCACCTGTGTAACACTCTCAATGCATAGTTGCTGCTTCTTACTAACAGTAACAGTTTTTAACACTTAAACCGTTCGCTAGTGGATACCTTTGGGAAATTGGCTTGTGCTTGCCAGGGGGGGGGGTCCCATGCCCTGGACTTGAACCTTAGTGTTAGGAACCTACCAGATGAGGTCACTACGGTTGGTGGCAGGCCCGGCGACAGGGGGGGTCAAAGGGGACACCCGTACCGGGCCCCGACGTTGTGAGGGGCCCCAAGGATCTGGGCATCAACCATGGCATCAAGCTGTGTCAGTGCAACACGTAGGATGGGGTAAAATTTAAATGGATTGCGCTGGCCGGAAGAGAGCCGTGGCACTGTATAGTTGATAACTCCGTCGGTGGAACCCATACGTGCACGCAGGGGGGGTTTCCGAGTACCTAGAAACCCCCCCTGGCCGCCGATCCATCTGCGCTGCTGATCGTTTTTTGTGTGTGTATACAGCGTGAGGAACTGACAGGCTGCAGCAGCTCCATCCTTACACAGAGACGCTTGCTTCTTGGTGCCTGTAGAGGGAGCTGCAGTGACAGCGCAGCACACACCTCCTCTCAGGAGGTACTGTACTTGTACGTGAGGTGAAAGAGAAAAAGGCTGGTGACGGTGAGGGCACTGGGTAGGCAGTGGATGTGTCCAATACTCTCACTGAATCCAGGTGGGTGTTAAGGTGTGTACACACGGTAAGATATTTTCTTCCGATTCTGACTATATAGTCAGAATCGGAAGAAAATATAGTGCAGATCGCAAGGTGACAGTCACCTTGCGATCCCGATCCGATGCCGATGCGCGGCCCCGCGCGGTCGGCATCGGAAGAAAAAATAGGCTGTGCAGGCAAGTCAATCCTGACTATCTCTATAGAAGAGATAGTCAGGATTGAAATCGCACATAGCCAGCATCGCAAGCACAGTTATTATGTGCTTGCGATACTGGCTAAGTGCCGACCCGGCCCCCTGTCGCACGGTGAGAATCGGATAAGTCCGAATCTCACCGTGTGTATGCACCCTTAGATACTGTTTGTTGGGATTGAAGGAGAGGCCGGTGGTGTGTAATAAAATAGTCTGGCTGGGGGGGATGGTGATGGAAGGCTGTAGTTACTTATAATGGTGTGTGTATGTATGGCATGTGTAGTGTGTGTGTATGCAAAGCATGCTATATGCATGTATAGTGTGTGTGTATGTATACTATGAATGCATGTATACTGTGGGTGTATGTATGCATGTATACTGTGTATGTATGCTATGCGTATGTATACTGTGTATGTATGTATGCAGTGTGTATGTATGCTGCGTGCATGTATACTGTATGTATGCTGCATGCATGTATAGTCTGTGTGTGTGTTTGTATGTATGCTGTGTGCATGTATACTATGTGTGCTATAGTGTGTGTGTGTGTGTGTGTGTGTGTGTGTGTATGCATGTATGCTGTGTCCATGTATAGTGTGTGTGTGTGTGTGTATGCTATTGTATGTGTATGTACGGTGGTCCGCCACTCCTCTGACATTCAAAATAATACTCAAGTGCCCTCTGTAAATAATTATAATCCCGATAAAAAAGGCAGGTGCACTCAGATATTACAAAAAAACTGTAATGATGCAAAGTCACAGCATATCCACGTTTCGGGGGCCCGTAGCCCTGACATGTTGATATGCTGTGACTTTGCATCATTACAGTTTTTTTGTAAAATCTGAGTGCACCTGCCTTTTTTACTGGGATTATATACAGTATATTCAAACACAGTACATGTATACCCAACCACACATATACGTATACAAACACATGAATACATACATGTACGGAAACCCCCCTATGGAAATCCTGCGTTTGACACTGGAACCCCCCCCCCCTCTCTGCGGCGGTAACCCAGCCACTGCCGACAGTCACCTGTCCGTGTCCCACTGTGTGCGTAGATATCACATGACGCTTCCATGCGACGCTACACCCTTCACTTACTCCCCGCCTTTTACAGTTCACTTAAGTCTTTGCAGTGGCGACGGTCCTAAGAGGAGCCCAGTCCAGTGCCCAGGAGAAACACTGGACTGCAGGAGAAACAGCCCAGGCAGCTTGGAACTGGAGGATAGCAGTGGTATTTTGGTAAGTGACAGCAGTCAGAGTGTGGAAACGCTGTCACGCAGTGTCTCTCATGAGCCAGAGCATACAATGTTTTAAAAAACAAACAAACCAGATAATATTCAATAATGCAATGCTATTTCAAAGTAATGCAGCATATTTTTATTAAAGTGCATAGTGAATATTATCTGTTTTTTTATAATATTTAAAAAAACATTCAATATGCAATGTAATAAAAATATACTGCACTACTGCTGAGGATATGCTGTAACACTATCTGCATTTTCAATAGAACGTCTCTACCTGATAGCAGTGACATTAGTGGTTTTTATTAATATTGTTGAATTGTCGGCATAATGTTATTTTAGAATTAAATAACATTATGCCAGCAATTCAACAATATTAATAACAAATACTAATTTCACTGGTAGAGGACTTCTATTCAAAGTGCAGATAATATATTATGGTCCACTTTGCTCAGCAGTAGTGCAGTGTACTGTATGTATAGTAACATCCCTAACTGTGTGGAGTTTGTATATTCTCCCCATGCTTGTGTGGGTTTCCTCTGGGTACTTGAGTGTCATCCCACACTCCAAAGATATACTGTGTGTAAATCAGTGTGTGTACAGTACACGTGTTTAGGGCAGACTAAATGGGCCAAGTGGTTCTTATCTGCTGTCAAATTCTCTACTTCTTTGTGTTCACCTGAACAGTACACCTATATGGCAATACATTTATTGGCACATGCAAGGGACGGATGTGTGGGTCTGATATCCGGGGGGGGGGGGGGGGGGAGGTGTTTGGAGGGAAGAGGGGGGCCCCAGAGGTATCAGTGTACCGGGCCCCGAGATTTCTGTTGCCGGCCCTGGTTGGTGGACCCAAAGATGCACAAAGTTCTGGCTATACAACTTTTACAGATGGGTCCTCATATATCTAGCCTCAATACGCCACACAGTGTGAGATGCCTGGTGTGAGTAAGTTGACAGGTCCTGTGCTAGCGTCAGGCGTCTTTTTTTGCTAACAATGCATCCTAGTTGTTGCTGCATTGTAGCACTTCGTATGCAGATTCAGAGACTCAGTCACATATCCAATTAGTCAGCACAGTCTCCTGGTATGTCCTAGTCGCATTGCGTTGTGACTGAGACGCAATTTTCAGCAAGAAAGACGCCCCATGCACCAAGAGGGACGCGACTGCAGTAATGATGTATGACAGGCATGTCCAAACTGCGGCCCTCCAGCCATTGTGAAACTACATATCCCAGCATGCCCTAACACAGTTTTGCTGTCAGTGAATGCTAAAGCTGTGTCAGGGCATGCTGGAATGTGTAGTTTCTCAACAGCTGGAGAGCCGCAGTTTGGACATGCCTGATGTATGAGAACACATTTGTGAATTTCTTTTGCTTTTGCAGAGTTTATAGAGTTGAGGGGGACAAGGGTCAATTTATTCTGCCTTGTGGTCTAGTTGGGGTAGGACGTGAGCACTTAGGGCCAAATTTCGCTGGCAAATGAACTAAATTCCATGGCTAAATCCACAATGCAGTGAATATTTTGTGGAAGAGTTGTGACAATTCACTCCTCTCTAGGTATAACTAAGAGCACATAGGTTGGGTTTTTCTGTGTATTATGCATTACTGTCAGCATCACAATTTAGTAAAAAAAGAATAACGCAGAGAGTAAAAACATTACTGTATTATCCCATGTACCCGCTGAGCTATTTCTATGCGTGTTTCAATTGACTTTCATTAGAAAGGAATTCACGTATACTGTATATTATGAGTTCTGAACACCTAAACAAACACATTCCGGAACTGTTGGAGGGCAATGACTCTGAACAGTTATATCAATTGCAGTACATTTTTTTTTAATATAGTATTTCATGTTGAAGATTATGTCTTCCAGTATTTCATTTACTGCAGCTTTTGCATTTTTTTTCATATTCTGGAATTCGTTTGATTGATTTCTAGGTTCTCAGGTACTAGATATGCCTATTGTATTTACGGAATCTCTCTTTCCGTTCGTGTATACACAAGAAGCAGATCACGCCACCAAGCAGTAGGCTCAATGCCAAGCAGGTAGCATCTGTTTTCATCATCATCATCATCATCATCATCACAATCATCGTTTATAAGGCACCACAGATTCTGCAGTGATATGCAGTAAATGAAGTCACAAAATGGAAAGGATTAAGGGTCAGGAGAAACAATGCCTTCAGTAAATTCATTACAGGATGAGATAATAGACAATGCAACAACATCAGAAGACGCCACTTGAATTCAGGAAAGGGAAGGGCACGAGGAGTCAAGAAGCCCCGAGAACCATGCTCCTAAGAGCTAATATTCAGGGGAGGCAGGGCAGGGCAGTAAACAGAGATGGTAGGAATAGAGGGAATTGAGTGGATGGGATGGGGAAGGAAGTTGGGGTAAAAGGAAAGAAACAAAAAAGGGTGAGTGGAGCGTGAAGATGTAGCTGTCCAGGATGGGGTGAAGTAGGCAAATGTGAACAAGTGAGTTTTGAGGGAGCACTTGGAAGATTGGAGGTCGAGGCGAGTATGGTCAAGTGGAACAAGTAGCTACAGCGGGAACACATTTGTGGCTGACAGGCTAGAGAGAAGGAGATTGCAGTAATCAAGGCAGCCCATGGTCAATGATCTTGGTAACTCCCGGGGAGATAAGAAGGCGAATCTTGGCAATTTTGTGAATGTGGAGTCAAGATGTGGTAGAGTAGAGAGGAGGGGTGGGGAAGAAGGGTGGTCAACTGTGTTAAAAGTGGGCAAGAGGTCATGCGGCCCTACAACTTTGCCAAAAGGCTAGTTGATGGTGGAAGACTTGGGTTGTTGGACTGGGAGGAGATAGGACTCTGGACTGTTTGACAAGAGAGAGGACAACATAAAGAAGGCGGTGAATTTCAAATGGATAAAGTTGGCGTTGGAACAAGACTTACAGGCGCTCTTCAGTAATATGATGTGTACTACGCCTAACTTATATGGTGTTAGTACATTGCAAGCTCAGGGAATTACTGTGAAAGATTTTCTCAGTGGAATGTATTCTTTACTGTTTCTGTTTTCTCCTTCACTGGACACGTCTAATAGTTTTCATCTCTCCAGAATCTCTTTGTTACCATCCTCCCCTTTAGCCCTGTCAGACATTGTAGACCTTGTAACACAGTATTTCCTACAGCGGTCTGTTTTTCCCTCCACAACACCCGATACTTCCTTCACTTTTCATTGTTCTCCGTGTAATCTCTTTGACACGGAGGTCGTTGCCTGTAGCAATGCAAGTTTTACTCTTTTTTTTCCCAGTCTTTCAGTCCTTCTCTGCAAATAGTTTTGTGTCAAATGTTTCCTGCAATACCAGGCCATCGCCAATATCTGAATCAGGCATGGCATAGATTGCCAGTCTGAAATCTTATTCTGGCACAATTCCTACATTGGTAGCCAAGCTTTGCTGACTCTGAAAAAACTAATACCTAACAGTTTATCAATTTATCACACACCAATGCTAACACATTGTAACAAACTGAAACCTAAAGGACATGGGGTGCTTGTGTCATTAATCTGCATTGCACATATGTTACCCAGAGCTGGCCTTAGGCATAGGCAAACTAGGCAAATGCCTACGGCATTTGGTATGCTTAGGGGCACTAGCCGCTTCTGCTGATTAAAATTATATGCGGCATGCCTATATTCTGTGTGTGACTGCGGCTGTATCTGCATACGAAATGCTACTTTGCAGTGTATTCCTGGAAATCACTGTAATGTAGCATTTCGTATGCAGATACAGCCACAGTCGCACACAGAATATAGGCATGCTGTATATAATTTTAATCAGCAGAAGCTGCTTGTGCATCCTAGACACAAAGTAATGCAAATAAAATGCATTTTCATAAACAAAAGGCACCCAACATTAGCAGAGCTGCCAGCCGACTCATGCCAGGCATCTGCTGCAGAACTAGCGGCGGTGCTAGGGGGCACCAGCCAGAATCTTGCCTAGGGCATCATATTAGTTAGGGCCGGCTCTGATGTTACCCCTATATTCTTGTGACACATTCAGCCCAACACAGACGTGTACTGATGCACAGTAAATGTGGGAGTCTATGGGGTAAATTTACTAAAGCTTCTAAAACAGAGAATTTGTGATGTTGTCCATAGCAACCAATCAGATGCTGTCTATAAATTTTCTAAAAGGCAATAGAGAAATGGTAGGCAGCATTTGATTGGTTGGTATGTGTCTCTGTTGTAGAAGCTTTAGTAAATTTACCCCTACGTGTTGTCCATTGCACTCCTACCATGAAACCATGTATTCCTAGGGTTCAGCATTCACCATGTCGATATGGGCATAATGACGACTGTGAACAGTCGACACTGACAGAATATGGACACTTTCGGCTTCAGTTAATCCTATGTCTACCGCTAACTCTAACCCCTAAACTGAAGCCTAACCCTAATGCTAATGTTAATATTTCATATGTTGAAATTCTGTGTATTTTGGCATTTTTACTGCGTCGACGACATAACTGACTGGTGTTGACATTATGAATTTTCGACATTGAGAATATTGTATTAGTGGGGGAGATTCAAATGTTTGAAAAGTCAGTTGGGAGTCTGTTTTTCCCTATCTAATAGACAGGACAAAACAGACACCCAACCGACTTTTCAAACATTTGAATCTCCCCCAGTGACTGCATTCTGTATTCATCCACTGCTCCTTCTATCCCGTCTCCTGGTTCTCCCTTTCCTTTTCACCTGCATGGTTCTCCCTTTACCTGCCCCTGAAGGGCATTTATCCACCGCTCTCTACAGAACACACACCCTTCCCCCACACCAATCTCTTCCCCACTATCTCATGTTTGCACTCCCTGCCCGTTTCTATCTTTTCCCCTGTCCCTTGAACTTTTATTGTAAGGTGTATCCTCTCCCCTCCTCTCCCCTGAAAGACATGATTATACTGGGGTCTATTCATGAAAGCAGTGAAAAGTGTGGAGAAGTGAGACTGTGGAGAAGTTGCCTAAGGCAACCAATCAGCATTGAAGTAACATTTAAAATTTGCATGCTATACAATTGTACGGAGCAGCTGATTGGTTGCCATTGACAACTTCTCCACTGGCTCACTTCTCCACACTTTTCACTGCTTCATGAATAGACCCCTATGTCACATCTGCAATGCCTAAAGAAGCATTATATGGCCTTCACAGTATTACTATAATAGCAGCAGTACCCTAGGTGCATAGGGCAGCTGGGGTGGGTACTCTGGTCAGTCGGTCCCAGCATAGATCCTTCTAATTTCTGGACAAATTGGCTAAAGCTGGTTGTGACCATATCTGGTCCATCATTCAGAGTGTGAATAGGTTGTTTCCTGATTCCAGGTTGGAGATTGTCCGAAGATCTCTCTGGCCATTCGTTTAAGCTCGGTACAGGTTTTATTCAGTATTCTGTAAGTTTAGGAGCCAGGTAAGGGTCAGCAGTTAATTGCCAATAGAGGAATTAATCCATCTAAATCACTATATCACAAGAGTGGTGCAGTTTGTGGAACAAAGAGAATAGCCAGATGTCCCTCCTTATAATTAGGGGCTGTAGTTAGGAATTTCAGTTGTAGCTCCTCTCTGTGGTGGTGTTTCTGAGCTGCTTTGCCGCTCACAGGGGGATTGGGTGAGAAGAAACAGATCCATCATGGAGGGTGTTATGAGACCAGATTGAAGGTGGAAAAGTCCAAAGGTAGAGAATAGTGCCGGGACAGTCGCTCAGGGGCTTCCACACATGGGGGGGGGGCCTCCCACACACAGCTACATCACCAGAGTGAGGGGCGCTGCGGCATATGTGAACTGGGGTGTCCATGTGGCATAATGTGAACTGCGGTTCAACACGCCAGCAAATTTTATTGACCGTTTTATTGGTAGAGTCCCTTTGAAACCTTAATCCGTCCATGATAATAAATCTATTTTATCCTCCTTATGGCACCCTTTTCCCTGGAACTCGCTCCTCATACCTCTGGCACCAATGGTACTCTCCCCTGATACTTTCTCTTGGAACCCTGTTCCATGAGGCCCCGTACCTTGGGATCCTATACACTGGCCCCTCTTATGCGTCATTTCCTGACTCGTCTTTAAAAAAAAAAGAAAAGAAAAACGTGAGAAAAACCTGGTACAATAAATACCTCTAACAATTGACCACAACCCATAGCTATAATCTATAATAGATGTAATAATGGCGTTCCTTACCATTTGTTGTCAAGTTCAGCTGAATACAAGAAGGTTCAATATTCGTGTTCGTCCACGTTCCGATGTGTTTTGTAATTATTTGGCCGGTAAATCTGAAACACAGTGCAGGATATCTCATACATCCGTGTGTGATGCGTATTTCGCATGTTGTAGCGGGTTGGGTTGGGAGGGTCTCAAATAAGCAAAGCTCGGTGAGGGGGAGTTAACAGAACGGCGGGCGGTGTAGAATTGGATGGAAAGGTAAAAATGGCCTGCTTACAGGCATATCAGCTGCACCACCTATAGTCTGCTGCAAGTTCGTACTGACACACATAACACTAAGGGGTATATTTACTAAAGTACGGGTTTACAGAAGTGGAGATGTTGCCCGTAGCAACCAATCAAATTCTAGCTATTATCTTATAGAAGGTCCTAGATAAATAAGTAAGTAGAATCTGATTGGTTTCTATAGGCAATAGCTCCACTTCTGTAAATATACCCAGGGGTGCAGATGTATTAAGCCTGGAGATGAGATAAAGCAGTGATAAGTGCAAGGTGATAAAGCCCCAACCATTCAGCTCCAATATGTAAATTGGCAGTTAGGAGCTGACTGCTTTATCCCTTCTCCAGGTTTAATACATCTGCCCCATAATGTGCTGATAGGGGGAGGGTATGTTACAAAGGCGTGTACCACTCTGCGTATATAAAAAAAAAATCTGTGCAGGCAGTGTGGGAACATGTACGGACGACTTGCTTTTACCTCTGCATCATGCTCAATTATATCTTCTTGCCTAATTTTAATATGTACCAAGATTCTGCACGTGCTGCTCCCTTTCTCTGGAATGCTCTACCTCTCCCCCACAGACTCTTCACCTCTCTACAAAACTTCAAGCGGGCTCTCAAGACCCACTTCTTCACCAAACCCGACCGTCTCTCATCCTAAGCACTCTGTGGTCCACGTTCTCTTTCTCCCCCGTCTGTGTCACCCCTGTCTGTGTGCCACTCCCCTTTAGAATGTAAGCTCTCACGAGCAGGGTCCTCTTCCCTCATGTGCTTTTACGTTTCTCTTACTCAGCCTATCTTCTTTTCAATACTCCCTTTGACGGCACCAAATCCCTCGGTTTTCTACCGCCCTGATACTTATTTCATTGCTGTTTACTGACGCAGCCATGTTTATATACCCTGTACATGTCCTATATTGTATTGAGCTGTAAGTCACTGTCTTCATCTTTTGCTTATTTGTTTACTCTGTAATTGGGCGCTGCGGATCCCTTGTGGCGCCATATAAATAAAGGATAATAATAATAAATGTTAATTGTGTATCTGATGTTAGTAATCCTCAGGATTCTGAATCTTCTAGATGCCCCTGTTTAAATAACTCTTCCTTCAGCAATTAGTTGGTGCCTATAAGACAATGATATAGGGGTATATTCAATAAGAGTCTGGTCCATTCCGACATGCAGTTGTCGGAATGGACCCGACAACCCCTATTCAAAAGAGCGGACAAATCCGACTGTCGGATTTGGCAGCTCCCATTGTCATGGCCTGCTGCTGCTGTCAGCGGCGCCTGGGGAAGGGAGCGGTCTGCGGTGCAGGGAGGAGGTAATGACAGCCCGTCGGGAGGAGGCGGTGGCAGCCCGCCGGGGGGGGGGTGCCGGCGGCCCAGACGGAGTAGGAGATGACGGACAGCCTGTGGGAGGTAACGGCGGCACCCCGGCGGTAGGGGACATCGGACAGCAGGGGAAAGGTGACGAAGGCCCGCATGGAGGTGACGGCTGCCGCCTGGAGGAGACGGAGTAGAGGGGGAAGAGAGGAGGAGATGGGGGGGGAGCAGCAGCTGCAGCAGCGTAACAACAGGAGGCTCACGGCAGCGTCCACCCGTCTCCTGCTCTCAGCTCACTTATCTTAATCCGACTTTTTTTAAAGCCGGATTGAGATTGTTGGAAATGGGGCTAAAACCTGTCGGGTTTGGCCCCGCTTCCGACAATGCACGCTGATCGGCGGCTGAAGCCGCCGATCAATGTGCATTCCGACAGCATTCTGACAAGTCGGGTTTCCCGACTTGTCGGAATAAATGGGGCCATAATGAATAGGTCGTAACCCCATCCGACCTAAAACTGTCGGAAGCTGCCGTCTTTCCGACAAGACGGCAGCTTCCGACAGTTATTGAATATACCCCATACTGTACGTTACAGACTATGCAATGCCCTGTTAATACCATCACAGTGTCTCCTGTGTGTGTGTGTGTGTGTGTGTGTGTGTGTGTGTGTATATATATATATATATATATTTATACACGTGTGGATCTAACATTTACGCAAGGTATCCCGTTCTGCTTGCACAAGTTGTACAGTAGTGGTGTCTGTCTGCCTGACATTACTGCTACACAGATAAATACACTGACAGCATAGGATCAGGGAAACATCTGCAAACTGGCATCGTTATTATGAAAAGATTGTGAGTGATTACACTGATAACAGGCAGTTGTTAACGTGTCATCCCATCCAAATACTAGAGTAGACCCTGGTTTTGTTCTGTGTTATCAGGCAGAGACAGGTGACAACCATCAAGGGATAATATTAATTGATGTGTAACCGGATTCCTGCCTGTATCATGTTTTCTATCGTCTCCTGCTCCCTCTGTAGTGAGATGGGATAGCTTGGAAATCTGTGCTCTGACACCAGGGAGAGATCCTTTTTCAATTCCCCAGTTCCTGTCAATTGTCCTCCTTTTCTACTCCCAGCTACTTGAATTGGAAACTTCAGTCTCCGTAGGGCTCAGATTTAACCTAACAGAGATTAGAAAAGGATGCCTGAGAGCGGGAAGATCCGATTTCACTCTGTCCACATTGTATACTGTATGGTAACAAAGTGCCCCCCCCCTTCGCCTTCTCTTTCCGAATGATAGGTTCACATAAACTGATTAGGTACATTGTTGCACGTAGAAGACAGAGGCTGTATACGATCCATATAAAACATGACTGTCGGTGGTTATGTGGCGGGCTAAATATTATTACTATTACATTTTATTTATAAGGCGCCACAAGTGTTTTGCAGCGCTGTACAAAGGACAGTACAGGGAGACAAAACATAACATTACAGTAAATAAATAACAGAAATAGAGTACAGGTAACAAAGAGCACCACAATTCTCATACATAATACAGCTAGGATGTTAGTAGCGAGGGAGTAATCATCGTACTACTTGGGGCTGGTGGCCATAGATAGAGATGAGCCTTTACCAGCAGGAGAAAAAGCGGTAAAGATGGTCGCTGAGTAGGGGAGAGCTGCGAGTGAAATGTTTCGAGAAGAGGGCTTAGATAACAAGAGGAAAGAGGGCCCTGCTCTGAAGAGCTAACAATCTAGTGGGAAGGGGCGACAGACAGATGACATGAGGTGCAAGCAAGCGGGAGGAAGCCTGATGGCAGTATGCAAGCAAAGCTGAGATGTTCAAGGCATGAGGTAGTGGTTTGGGAGAGCGGCCGCGAGACTACGTTATGCAGTGGAAGGGTACGCTTTGATGAATAGGTGGGTTTTTAGTGCCCGTTTGAAGCTTTGCAAGGTCGGGGAGAGTCTAATGGAGCGGGGGAGAGAATTCCACTGAAGGGGTGCAGTGACCAGGGCAGTGGAGGGGCGACAGTCATTGGCCAACTGTAGGGGGCGGGAGGGAGTATGAAGGGAGAGGAGACCCACTACAGGTATTTGCTGGTAGACCGGATTGACGTCAGGTGTATCTAAAATAGCTTACCTGGTTATCGTATCATTATTATTGTTATTGATATTGTGTTGGTGTTACCTTCAGTCATTTTGCTTTGTTACCTAATAAAGTTCTATTTCCGTAACCTTATGCAGAGCTATAATTTATTTTCCTCCACAAGCACAAATGAAGCCTGATCTTATCAATTCAGGACAGCAGAGTCCACATTGAATTGGAGAACGTACGTTTCCTGTTCTTTGTTCGCTCCTGTCATTATCTCTGCGGAACGACAGATTGCTGCAAAACGTACAGGCACCAAAATGTTTATTTCTACGTGGCTTGAAAACTTGGCCAAGTAGAAAGGCACTGTAGGTTCCCCCCCTTTCTTTCTTTCTTTCTTTCTTTCTTTCTTGCAGGAAGTCTCTGAGAGAATTCACAGGAACCAGATCCAAAATATAATTATGTGCAACCCCTTCAGTTATTAAGAGTCTCCTGCTGGAAGATGAGAGATGAAGAGTTTAACTTTAATGGCTTTGCTGAGATATTTCTTGGTGACAGTTCTGCTGTGTGCGCCTCACAGACCTGTGTTCTGGATCCCGCTTGTGTAATTGCATCATTAGCCGTGGTATTTTCTCCCTCTATGACAAAACACATTTATATTATTGAGAAACACAGAAAACTAGGCTAAAGGGCATCCTGTCTCCTCCACGCCGGAAAAGAACTTGACCAGGAGCCAATGCTGATCACACAGCTTGGAGTTCAGTTGGTTTAGTGATGTTACTAGTGAATTTGACGGTCATACCAAAATGCAGCATAAGCAATGACAGCAGAGAAGTCTCCTCACTTCTCAAATGTCCCGAGGCGCATTCCTGATTTTAATTGACTGTACCACCTACTTGACATTTGTCCCAACTGCCAGGAATGCTGTGCACTTCTGCCCCTGGTGCAAGTGCAGAGGTGTATTTAGGGGAGTGTAGTCATGGGGTGTCACCCAAAAGACCATTTGGCTCTTATACATAGGGTGACATGGACCATTTGGCTCTGATACATTGAGCGCCATGGACCATTTGGCTCTGATACACTGAGAGTTTTGGACCTTTTGGCTGCGATACATTGAGCGTCTTGGACTGTTTGGCTCTGATACATAGGGCGTCTTGGACCATTTGGCTCTGATACATAGGGCGTCTTGGACTGTTTGGCTGTGATACATAAGGCATCATGGACCACTTTGCTCTGATACATTGAGCTCCATGGACCATTTGGCTCTGAAACATTGAGCGCCATCGACCATTTGGCTCTGATACATTGAGCGCCATCTACTATTTGGCTCTGATACATAGGGCATCATGGACCATTCGGCTCTGAAACATTGAACGCTATGGACCATTTGGCTCTGGTACATTGGGCCATATGTACTGTTTGGCTCTGTTTTCTGAATGCAAATTCTATTTTTCTTAATTTAAACTTGGCTGACCTATGTTGAAGAAGAGAATCTCTTTAGTGATGTGCTTGGTTTATTTTAAAACAGAACCAAATTAAATAAAAAACGAACTTTCAAAATAATAGCACAATAATACAATAAATTCTATATCCAGACAAAGAATAGCAGAATACAACAGTAGCAAGTCATTTTGCCGCTGACCGTTCCTTCATGGCAATCTCTGTAAGGCAATTTAGCAGCACAGTTACTGTATGTATATAGGAGGCTTAGACCTGCACTCCTTACTGAACCTTATACCATGCCTTTATGATAGTGGATGCTGTAAAACACAAGCTGCTGTGATATCGCTGCATCAGATGTACTCTTGTTTACTCACAACAGAACACTGAACTGCACATAAAACTTCACATATCCTATGTAATAAAAGGTTATTGCTGTTCCTAACCTTTATGGGGGGAATTAAAGTGATTTGCATGCCGGCAGCCACTAGATGGCAACCGATGGAGCAATTCAAGTGTTGCTCCGTTAGGTTGTTCACAGCCACAGGCTCTGACATTACTGTTATGTTGTTCCGTCATTTTGATGGGCTGTTAACTAGTGAAATAATAAAAATCCTATTGTGTTCTGGTAGCTATTTCAGCAGCTGTTGCGTTCAACTGTTGTTTATTTAATATCAAGTGTCAATGACAATTCATTGCAAACATGTTAAGACAATTCAAACGTGCTAAGCTATTTTGAAGCTTACAGGAGCACTCCACATAACACTTAAAGCTAGCCTGTTCATCTAAAATAGTATTACCCGCAGTGCTGCAGTTTTCCAATCCATCCTCTCTGAGCTGTTACAGGCTGCCCTGCTTCCAGCACACAGTGAGTGGTGTGCTTGATGGGGGTGACTCCGAGTTGTTCGCTCGCTAGCTGCTTTTAGCAGCATTGCATACGCTAGGCCGCCGCCCTCTGGGAGTGTATCTTAGCTTAGCAGAATTGCGAACGAAAGATTAGCAGAATTGCAAATAGAAATTTCTTAGCAGTTTCTGAGTAGCTCCAGACCTACTCACAAATAGCGATCAGTTCAGTCAGTTTCGTTCCTGGTTTGACGTCACAAACACACCCAGCGTTTGCCCAGCCACTCCCCCGTTACTCCAGCCACTCCCGCGTTTTTCCCTGAAACGCCTGCGTTTTTCCGCACACTCCCAGAAAACGGCCAGTTTACGCCCAGAAACACCCACTTCCTGTCAATCACACTACGTTCACCAGAACAATGAAAAAACTTCGTTACGCCGTGAGTAAAATACCAAACTTTTGTGCTGATTTACTTGGCGCAGGCGCACTGCGTTCTTTGCGTATGCGCAGTTTGCGACTAATCGCTCTGTAGCGAAAAAAAAATAACGAGCGAACAACTCGGAATGACCCTCGATGTTCCTTCCCTGTGATGGGTATTACAACACCACAGCCAGATTGACATATAGAACATAGCAGGGGTCAGCTCCATGCTGTTATAAGCAGTAGGTTAACCCCTGCAAGAACAGTAGTCCGCCTGTACTATAGTTACTGGAAACAATGGTAAATTTGGGGAGGGGATCTTGCAACATTTAGGAATAATTCTTTTCAGCAATGCAGTGTATGTACTTTTATTTGGCATTTCTGTGGGTTCAAAATCTAGGTTGTGGTTAAGCATCGTTGCCACTTACTATGGTCCTAATTGAATGAGCCACTAACACACTATACATCAGCAAGTTATCTGTATTAAGTAGCACTGTTTGCACACGTGGGCAGATGTAGACACTTAACTTAGGTGCTAAGCAAGCAGATCTGTCCACGTAGATAGAACTGGGTATTCAGTGCTCATGCCAGGCAAGGTATCCGTTTGGATGGTCGACCATGTTATGGTTGACAGTCATTAGGTCGACCACTATTCGACATGGACGACACCTGAAAATGGTCGACACATGACATGTCGACATATGAAAAGGTTGACGTGGCTCTTTAAAAAAATTAATAGATTTTCTTAATTTTTTTTCATACTTTACCATCCACGTGGACTACGATTGGAAATAGTAACCTGTGCCGAGCGCAGCGGTAGCGGAGCGAGGCACCTTTGCCCGCAGTTCGCTCGCCATGCAAGGGGACGCGATACACCGTTCCTGGTCATGTTACGTAAAAAATGACACCAAAAAACATTTCAAAAATCCATGTCGACATTTTCATGTGTCGACTCATCACGTGGCGATCGTTGTCATGCATTAGTCCATGTCGACCGTGTCAATGTCGACCAATAGTGGTCGACCTAATGGCTGTCGACCTTAACATGGTCGACTATTCATACTGGAACCGCCAGGCAACTCGCATCACATAGGGGTAATTCAGACCTGATCGCTGCTGTGCGTTTTCCCACAGTGGGCGATCAGGTCCAAACTGCGTATGCACCACAGTGCGGAGGTGCGTTGCACGGGTACAAAGCAGATCGCCGCTCAGCGATGGGTTTATGCGACGGATCCGTTTGCATGGACGATCGCAAGGAGATTGACAGGAAGAAGGCGTTTGTGGGTGTCAACTGACTGTTTTCAGGGAGTGCCTGGAAAAACGCAGGCGTGTCCATGCGTTTGCAGGGAGGGTTCCTGACGTCAGTTCCGGTTCCGGACAGGCTGATGTGATCGCAGCGGCTGAGTAAGTCCTGGTCTGTGCACAGACTGCACAGAATCTGTTTGTACAGCTCTGCTACATATGCGATTGCACACTTACGCAGCTTAAATACTGTAAGCGGCGACTATCTGATCGCAGCAGTGCAAAAATCGCTTGCTAGCGATCAGGTCTGAATTAGGCCCATAGTACAGCCGGCCAATGGCGGCAACTATCTCCGTAGCCACATAATCTGGGAATCATCAAAGACTGCTTTTGTGGACACCATACTGCTACCAGAATGGAAGTCTCTCTCTTTGAACTCTGTATCCCAAGTATTTATATTGAATGCTACTTCAGTGTTTTGTGTTGCGTTGATCTACATTTGGCGGTCATGGATGAATGACCTAAAGCCTAAACCTCTGGCCAGGTATCCAGCCAGTGCCTCACCTGAATCAAAGTTGCAGTGGAGGCCACCATAAAATCCCTGTGTTATCATAAGCCAGGAGCCAGATTGCAGTAGATTGAGTCCACCAGTGCGGCGAATGTGTGCCGAGAGCTGGCCTTCTATTAAAGAGAGAGATCCTGGGTGGGCAGTAGTGGTTCTAGAGTGCAGAGCTTCTTCTGTATTTATCATTCTGCAGTGTGGAATGTTGTGCAGCGGGGTAGCAGTGTGCCGCATCCTTTGGAGAGATGGGTGGATGCACATAGAGAACCCAGCACTGCAGAGGAGCAAATCACATGCTCCCCTTTTCTGTACAGCTTTTTTTATTCATATCAGTTACTTGTGCCTATTGTTTGCACGTTTTTGTTGTCCTATGATAAATGTTATACTGATTTTATGCAGCTACTGTATGTTTGAGGACTTGTTTCTGCATGTGTTCCTGGAAAGAGAAGTCAGTGTATCTATATGGTTATAGCATGTGTTGCTCTCTGTTTAAATGAATATATACTTGTTCCTCTCAAAATTCAAGTTTTGTGGATCAGGACATGGCCATGTGCTCTCTGCAAAGGGTTAACGATAGCATAACGTTAGTGGCATAGCCATGCCACAATGGTTGTGGTCGCATGGTGGCTTATACTTCTGCTGAAGTCCTCTTATTAGATGGTATTAAACATAGAAACAGAGAATTTGACGGCAGATAAGAACCATTCTTTAGGTAACCTAAACACTATTTGGTCCTTACTTCTTTGTAAGGATATTCATATGTCTATACCATAGGCATATGAATAGGCACCCGTTCATGGCCTCTCTGCAATGCCTTCCAACTGATGTGCCCACCAACCCCCCTCCACCTCCCCCACTCACCAACAGTATCAGGTCAGAGGTGTGTGTACTTCACAACATTTTAAAAAGCAAAAGTCAAACAAAATGATCCCCACATTGATCCATCCTCAATCCTTACCAGGTGTGCTCAATCTTGCAACCTCCCAGAAAAGACATTCCCACTTTACGGTAGATGACACCCCTTCATGGTTCAAGACTGAAGATAGTTCGGACAAGACTCTGTTGTATTCAAAGATTTTCAAGCTATCATCAACGTCTTTGGAGAGTGTGGTGGTGTTCAGATAGCATCATAAGGGCAGGACTGGGAATAAATAGGAGAGAGGAATCGTTCAACAGATGCCGAGAAAAGGATGAAGTCAAGGCCGTTGAGGTGTTGTGTGCAGGTGTGATGGCAGAAGTAGAAGGAAAAGAGATTGTGGTCAGAGAGAGGGAAGACCAATTTGGAGAAGATGGCAGTGAGGTCTAGGGAGTATCCTTCTGGGTGGGACAGGGTCTCTGCAATGGGTGGGAGATGATGTCTATTGACAGAGGTCAGTTATTGGGAGAGGACAATGCAGGAGGTGAGTATGAGGAGTTTGGAGTTCAAACAGTAAAGGATATTAGGTGTGCAAAGTTTACTATACAAAGACAGAATTTCTGCACATTTGGCCCTCATTCCGAGTTGTTCACTTGCTGGCTGCTTTTAGCAAACTCTGGGAGTGTATTTTAGTTTAGCAGAATAGCGAACGAAAGATTAGCAGAACTGCTACTAAATAATTCTCTGCAGTTTCTGAGTAGCTCCAGACCTACTCCTAGACTGCGATCACCTCAGTCCGTTTAGTTCCTGGTTTGACATCACAAACACGCCCTGCGTTCAGCCAGCCACTCCCCCGTTTCTCCAGCCACTCCTGCGTTTTTACCTGGCACGCCTGCGTTTTTTAGCACACTCCCTGAAAACGGCCAGTTTCCGCCCAGAAACACCCACTTCCTGTCAATCACACTACGATCACTCCAGCGATGAAAAAACTTTGCTCGAGCTTGTGTACATCTACAAAGTTTTGTGTGAAAGTACTTAGCGCATGCGCAAGCGTACCATGCGCATTTTTACCGTTTTTTTAACTTAATCGCTGCACTGCGAAAATTGTCAGCAAGCGAACAACTCGGAATGACCACCATTATCCTTACAGATAGTTACGTATATATGTTGCATATACAACAAAAAGTTAAATTTTTTTCTAGTTTAGGATGGAGGTCCTATTGCCACTATGGGGTATATTCAATTGAAGTCGAAAGCTGCTGTCTGTCGAAAAGACGTCAGTTTTCGACTTTTTTAGGTCTGAAGGGGTTCTGACCTATTCAATCTAACCCCAAATTATTTGAGAAGTCGAGGAATTTGACTTGTCGAAAAGCACGTGGATCGGCGGAATAGCTGCCGATCCACGTGCATGTGTCCGACGTGTTTTGGCCCCCTTTTCGACCATCTCAATTAGACTTAAAAAAAAAGTCGAAGTGAGATGGGGAGAGCAGCGCCGTAGACGGGGAGAGCCGTGCCGGAGATGGGGAGAGCAGCGCCGTAGACGGGGAGAGCCGTGCTGGAGATGGGGAGAGCAGCGCCGGAGGATGTGTCACAGCCGCCACTCACAGCAGCGTCCACCCGGCTCCAGAAAGCGAGACCTCGCTTGCTGGAGCCGGGTAGACGCTGCCATGAGCGGCGGCTGTGATGCGGGGACGAGGAGAGGCGGAGGGGGAAGGGGGGAGCCGCGGGCAGACAGGGGAGAGCAGCGCTACAGAAGCGGCTATATATGCTGCAGCGCCGCTCTCCCCCGTCTGCCCGCGGCTCTCCCCCGTCTCAGCTCCCACATCTCAATTCGACTTTTTTAAAAGTCGAATTAAGATGACATTGAATTGCCCAGGTCGGATCCATTCCAACAAATGAATGTCGGAATGGATCCGACTTCAATTGAATATACCGCTGTATGTTTTCTGTTGAGTAAAAAAAAAGTATTTGCTGCCAGTCTAATACCTTGCCCTACTTTTTGACCACCTGCATCCTTAAAGCATCTGATATGAAGAATACAAAGGATTGATATCAGGCAGTTAGAGTATATACCACAAGGTCAACAGGACTCGTCTTACTGGGCTAATCTGAGGCGAAAGGAAAGCCATCTCTAGTAAACATCAAGCAAATCAATTCATTGTGTTGATAAAACACAATTAATTGTCAGTACCGATGGTGTAAGGGTTAGCATTACTGCCTCACAGCACTGCGGTCATGGGTTCGATTCCCACCATGGCCTTAACTGTGTGGAGTTTGTATTCTCTCCCCGTGCTTGCGTGGGTTTCCTCCGGGTACTCCGGTTTCCTCCCACAATCCAAAAATATACTGGTAGGTTAATTGGTCCCCAACAAATATTAACCCTAGCATGAATTTCTGTGACTGTACATGTGGTAGGAAATATAGATTTTAAGTTCCACTGGGGCAGGGACTGATGTAACGGCCAAATATTCTCGGTAAAGCGCTGCGGAATATGTGTGCGCTATATAAATAACTAGTAATAAATAAGTAATAAGTGTAGTGAAAGAGGGACCTTCTTGCACAGAGCAGTATATAATTCTTAGCTGACTGGACCTCGTGTTCATTGATATATATATTTTTATAAGGTACAGTGGGGCAGATGTATTAACCTGGAGAAGGCATAAGGAAGTGATAAACCAGTGATATGTGCAAGGTGATAAAGGAACCAGCCAATCAGCTCCAATATGTAAATTAACAGTTAGGATCTGATTGGCTGCTGCCTTTATCACCTTGCACATATCACTGGTTTATCACTTCCTTATGCCTTCTCCAAGTTAATACATCTGCCCCAGTATTAGTGAGTATTGTTAGATCTTTGAGACAGGTGTTGTGTTCTTCCAGATCCGCCTGGTGACCTCCTCAGTGTACGGGACAACAAACCGCAAAACTCTTTTCCTTAATTGAGTGCTGGGATGGTAATTCCATACCCTCTTTTGTGAGAAGCAGGTGTACTGGGCATGAAGTCTCCGTCTTCGCCTCTTCTTTGTCCTGTACTGTTTTTTTTTTTCTTGCTTAATTGACTGAAAGCAAAGTATTAATTAGAAGCGCACACAAACATTTAATGAACAATCAGTGGACACCCTTACTTAGTGCAGCATTGCAATGTTGCGTGCCCCTCTCTATGCAGATGCATTGGTGTTTATGGGGAAATTAATGGATTCTAGGGGTAGAGCCTGTGGTTTTACAAAATGTATTTTCTGATAGATGGATCTGAAGCCTTCCGTGACGTACATGGATTAGAAGCATGACTTCACTGCCACATGCTACAGCAAGCTCTAATTTTTTAGATAAGATTTTTTTTTTTACCTTTTACCCATCATTCCTGGTACGCTCAGACGGTGCCCGGCTCCCCCTGCGCAGCATGACATGAAGTCAAAGGTCACACTACGCGAGCCAGCCGCCCACCGCACAGACCTCAATGAACCAGAGGAAGTTACCCACCCACCCTCCTAGGTACCATGGTGGCGAGTTATGTGAAGGTGCGGGGCGGGGGCGTTGACACAGGAAACAAACCAATCCTGGGATTGACTATTTTTCAATGCCGATACCTAGGATTGGCCACCCTAGCGAGGACCCTATATTTTCATATTATGCCAGCCTTGGGGCACCTGGCCTCAAAAGATACTACTCGGTGGCACAAGTCTCTCAATGCATTCATAGGCACATTCGCCCTTGGAGCAAATTATGGATAGACATGGAATCATATCTGCTCCATGTGTTGGCAAGTACTGTCTGTCCGTGTCTCCCCTGTAGTTCTTAGGCCAGTCAAACATTATGATTTCCCTACTCTGCTCCTATCCTGTTTGCTGTGGGATCGAGCTACGTCTGACCAGAACATTCTCTCAAAGCTGGAGTCCGCAATTCCCACCTGGGATGTGCTACTATACCTCCAATGGTAGTTTAGATTTCAGTGAAGTATCACTTCTATGTACTGGTCCAGAATTATTGGATCTGCAGTCCGGGATACCCCTCGCCAATAAACATTTTCACCAATATCTATAGACTGACATTTCTACAGCTGTAGGTTCCCTTGTGGTGTTTCCACCACTTGGGAGTCCTTGTTGTTTCCAGCTTAGGGTCTTATCTCCATCATGTATGAATGGATGATAGCTCTTCTCAAACTAAATTGAGAACAGTGGGGGGGGGCACGTAGATAACATGACCCATCTGCAGGTGCAGCTGTTATGAAGAAAGCATTGCATATTTCTAAGCTTGAATGCATTGCAAGTTATTTTAATAATTAGTCTAAGACAGTTGAGAACGTTTGGCTAAAATACTACAATTCCAGCAATAAAAAATAAAATTCTATGTTAGTTATAAACCATCGATAATTTTGAATTATTGATAGTCGACAGCCATCCTTAGTCTGGACCAGTATTCATGAGAATACAGCTCATTAGGAACCAGTGCTTAATGAAAATCTTGTGAAGCAGCATCTTAATGTAGACACTGGTCCTTAGTGAACTGCTAGATGCATTTTGGTTCAGTACATGACCTACCTGCCAAAAATACATGCAGGTGACAGGCAGAGTTTCACCAGCATCTAAATTTCACAGTTATCTCTTCTTTTCCGCAAACACGCCAGATGAAATCTGAGCCGATTCTATCAGTAGTTGCTGGGAAAGACAAGTTTGAACATTTGTTAAATCAATTTTTTCTTCTTAACTATAATACTGCAATCAGAAATATGTAGAAGATTGCAAACTCTTTATAACGTCCTTTTCAAGCACAGGCCAAAACTGACATTCTAGTAAGGTCTATAAATGGTGACATGAAATCAATATATTATAATGCAGAGAATGTACCTGGTGGTATTACAAGAGTGCACTGTAATTACATTTTTGAAGCGTAAGAACCATTAAACGCAGAGGCTTTTCATTTCACAGATCTATCAAAAGCACCTCTGGAGCCCCCAGCAAATCGACATTAAATAAACACATAGGTAAGGCGATCTTCAAAGGACACAGACAAAGTTTTTGTTCAGCGGCCTGGCAGCGAAACAGTTAAGCCATTCTTTGCAAATCTATTACTGGCCGCAGGAACAAAGCCTATAAATTAGCCCAACATAGATGTTATACCACGTTTGCTATCAGTCTTGTGACTTGCCACTGAAAGCTCCTATTAACATTTCCATTTGGTACTGTGCCAAGAATGAATCTTTAAACAATTGATAATGAAACCTTTTAGCTATTTAATGTCTGCCAACAAAACTTTTATGCAGCGTCTACATTTCGAGCGCGGTGGTGAAAAAGGTAAATTTACTGAACGTACTGTTCCTGGAGTTAGTCAGGGAGAGAGAAAGTAATCCATGGAGCTTTTCTCTAAAGTTATATGGCAGGAACTCTAAGCAGAAATCCCATGGAAATAAAAAATAATGTGTTTTTTAACGTAAACCACTTTGGCATTTTATAAGAAGTTTTCTCCTGTTGTTTTTTTTTTTTTTTCTTTTCTTCTTACAGCTGCTTATTAATGCTTTTCGTTTCTTGGCTACCATGGTAACCACTGTCACATACATGGCACATGATATAATGAGCAAAGAGGTTTTGGACTGTCCTTTCGAGCTCTGTCTGCACTGAAAGAGACCTCTCACCGCCAAAGGTTTATATTCCGCATGTGTTAGTACAATGTCCTGTGAACTATAGGAATTTAAAGTGTCTGTGTATATGAATATAGGCAAAAAATCCTCCTATAATCCACAAATGTAAATATTAGGCAGTCACCTGCTTGACGCGTTTCCCTATGATGTGGTCAGTTTCATCTGAAGCATGCTCACACCCATATCCATGTTGCTGACACAGATGGTAGTTAACATCATCTATGCTGTGAACATGGAACATTATGGGACAGAAGGCACTGATAGAGCAAGAACTTTGTAGTGCAAGCACATTACTTCCATATAATAATAAAGTATAGAAAAGTGTGCAGGGTGCAGTTACTATACTGGCTGTCGGGGTCCTGGCGTTCAGGAGACCGACGCCGGAATCCCGAAAGCCGGTGAAATGCTATCGGTTGGAATCCAGACAAACATGGGGTATTCTCACTCGGTTGGTGGGTCCACACCACCAACGGAGTGGGAAGGAATAGAGCTTGTGGCAAGCGAAACGAGCCCGCTGGCCCGAAACATAGTGAGCCTGCGAGGATACTGCCGTCTGTCGGTCACTCGTATACATTCCAAATAGACCAGCCTTTTTCTTAACCACAGGTTATCAACAGGATAACATTGGGATATGTTGAGTGGATTTGCACCAAACGGTCAAAGCTTTTGTCCTCCCAGCATGCAACGGACCCATCCATATAGCCCTGCCTCCTGGCTCAGGCAAATCAGTTTTTTGTTTGGTGCGGTAGGAGCCTGACCATGGTCAATGGGCTGCTGGGTTTTAGCAGCCATAAGCTTTTTTTATTTTATTTTTATAGTCTTACTATTTTTTTATTTTTTTTTAGCGATCTTTCTAAAAAGCATCTTATGAGTACCTTGGAAAAAGTCACTCCAACAACTCCCCGCCGGGTCACTTACCCACGTGTACAGTGCTGTTTCGCCGGCCGTCTGTGTAGGATGTACTAGCAAGTCCAGCAGACGTTACCAGGCTGTGGCCGGAGCACGGGGAGAAGGTAAGACATCGGTTCCGCTTAGTAGGGGAACACGGACACAGCCGCACTGTTTCGGGAGGAGACTATTGAACAGTCGCTGATGTGGCTGCCACCTCGGGTGCACCAACGCTAGGCCTTAGGGATCATAGGCTCCAGGGGTAGTATGAGGCCGCAATCCCTATGGTTGATGTCAGCAGTGGGGAGTAATATGCTCCCTTGGTCGTCCCTACCCCTGGTTCATGACCAGTTTCCTCTGAGTTTCCCGCCATGAACTGAGTTCCCGCTTCCATCTGAGACGCTGTGTATGTAAAAAGGACCCAGTCGCAGCATAGGTGGCTCTGTGACCGGTGCATCAGTGTTAACTTAGGCGTCTGTGTACACTGTAGGTTCACGGGGCGAGTGTGTACACTATTAGCATCTGGATCCACTCAGCGTTTACTAACGTAGTGATCGATCCTGGAAGTGGGTTGAAGTCTCCTTGTATCCCACTCTCCTGAGCTGGGTGATACAGCACTAAGGGCCTAATTCAGAGTTGATCGCAGCAGCAAATTTGTTAGCAGTTAGGCTAAACCTTGTGCACTGCAGGGGGGCAGATATAACATGTGCAGAGAGAGTTAGATTTGGGTGGGGTGTGTTCAAACAAATCTAAATTGCAGTGTAAAAATAAAGCAGCCAGCATTTACCCTGCACAGAAACAATATAACCCACCCAAATCTAACTCTCTCTGCAAATGTTATATCTGCCCCCCCTGCAGTGCACATGGTTTTGTCCAACTGCTAACAAATTTGCTACTGTGATCAACTCTGAATTACCCCCAAGTCTCTATCTAGCTTTGAGTATGTATAGTAGGATAAGTGCCTGATGCATATGAGTCTGAAAACTATTGCTGCTGGTTTCTTTTGCTGTGTGACTGAATACGGTTAAAACTCCTATATAAGGTAATGCAGTAGTATGTTCTCCTACATACTTGAAATGTATTTGTAGTTGATTATGTGCTCATATTGCTTATTATAGTAATGTATAACCTGTGACTGATTGCTAGTGTGATATCTGACTTTACTATAATTCTGTCAGTTTTCTGTGTATTCCGATCCTCAATGCTGGTGCAAAGCAGAGTTGGGTCGGATTGTATGTCACTTTAACAAAAATTTTTAAGTGATTACAGTCACAAATTGTGTAGTTAACACTGTACAGGTGTGTGATTTATTTATCATGTCTAAGAGCAGCACGGGTGAGGAAAATACACTTCCACAGCAGCACCAACACTCATTTCATATTTGTCTTGCAAAGCTGGGTTAACCTCTCAGGATCTGGTTCAAAATGGATTATGTGCAAATTGTTTTAGCTTTCACCGAAGCATCGTAAATAATCTGAGGCAAGCACAGGTTCAAGTTGAACCCCCATGGGCTACTTTTGCACAGCCATTATCCAGTATAGCTGAGTGGATAATGCCAGCTCCTGTACCAGGGATAGGTTACCGTTTTAACCCTTACATGCCACATTCCACCTGGGGTTCATCACATCCAGCCCAGGAATGGCAGCCTCTCAACAAAAGCAGACTGAAAGGAAGGTGCAAGTAAATCACATAGACATGAAGCAACATCTTCACAGTCTACACATATTTCAGATGAGGATTCGGAGGAGGATAAGGACTCATCGCACTCCGGGTCTCCATAAAGAGATGAGGAGAAAGGCCTCAGCTCAGTGGATATACCTGAGCTAATTAGTGCTATGAAAGTCATTTTATCCTTAGAAGAGGCAGCAGAGCCTTTGTTAAAATCTTAGGCACCTGCCTTTAAACGTCCCAAAACAGTTAGGACTGAATTTCCTGGGTCAGATCAGCTGGTATTCCTGGATATCCAGGATGCTTACCTACATGTTCCTATAGCACTGTTCCATCAGCGCTATCTCAGGTTTGCTACCCTCCAGCATCATTTTCAGTTTCAGGCCCTACCATTTGGACTGGCCACAGCTCCCAGAGTTTTCACCGCAATTATTGTGGTGATGGCATCTTATCTCCTTCAGCAGGGGATAAGGATTTTTCCATACCTCGATGACTTATTAATCCTGGCACAGTCTCAGGAATTGCTTCAGTGTCATCTGCAACAGACAATAGCTTGTTTACAGAGACACGGTTGGCTCATAAATTGGGCTAAGTCATCCCTGGTCCCGTCACAACAGATGACTCATTTGGGGGCTGTGCTGGATTCAGGTCATCAGAGAGTATTTCTACCTCTGAACAAAATATCCAAGGTTCAGTCAAAGATTCAGGAGCTGCTACACAGTCAAAGGGTATCCATTCACGCCGCAATGCGTGTGCTGGGGTTGATTGTGTCGACATTCGACATGGTGGAGTATGCTCAGTTCCATTTGCAGCCTCTGCAACGTCTGATCCTTTGCAAATAGAATGGTTTTCATCAGACAAAAAAAAAAACGCAGACTATGGTCCTTCCTCTGGAAGTAAGGAGGTCATTAGCCTGGTGGCTACAGATATCCCATCTGGACAAAGGGAGACCCTTTTGGATATCAGATTGGGAAATTCTGACAACGGATGCCAATCTTCAGGGCTGGGGAGCGGTGTCAGGAAGGAGTTGCTTCCAGGGGCAGTGGACCAAGGAAGAAAGTTGCCTGCCAATAAATATATTGGAACTTCAGGCCATATATATGTCCCTTATTCAGGCAAAGGACATCCTTCAGGGGAAACCAGTCCAAATCCGCTCGAACAATGCAACTGCAGTAGCGTACCTCAACCATCAGGGAGGAACTCGCAGTCATAATGCAGTGAAGGAGGTAAGTCACACATTAAAGTGAGCAGAACTTCATCTTCCAGCCTTGTCCGCAGTGTTCGTTCCGGGAGTCCTAAACTGGGAAGCAGATTTTCTCAGTCGACACACCATTCATGCAAACGAATGGGCTTTACACCCTGAGGTCTTCCAGACTCTGGTAGACAAGTGGGGGTTGCCAGAGATAGATCTGATGGCATCCCGTCAGGACAACAAAGTTCCTGCATATACGGGTCAAGAACAAAGGATCCCAAAGCGATCTTGTGGATGCCCTGTCAGTGAGATGGGAATTTCGTATGTATTTCCACCAAACTCCCTATTACCCAGGGTGATGCAAAAGACAAAACAAGGAAGGGGCGCCGTGATACTAATCTCTCCGGCATGGCCCAGAAGACATTGGTACGCAGATCTGCAGAGGATGTCGATAGATGCTCCATTCCTTCTCACTCAACGTCCAGATCTACTGTCTCAGGGTCCTTGCTATCACAAGCACCTGGATCGACTGTCTTTGACGGCGTGGCTCTTGAGACTTCCATCCTGAAAGCAAGAGGATTCTCACAACAGGTAATACAAACTAGGCTCAGAGCAAGGAAACCTTCCTCAGCTGGCATTTATCACCGAATATGGCAAGCCTATATTCAATGGTTCAGTAACCAGAAATTTGACCCTAGGTCTTTCAGAGTTTCCAGAGTCTTAGCATTACTTCAGGCAGGAATGGACAAAGGTTTACGGGTGGCTTCCTTGAGAGTACAAGTGTCAGCATTGACTATATGGTTCCAAAAGAAAATTGCTAACCTAAAGGATGTGCGCACTTTTTTCCAGAGAATGCTGCACATTCAACCTCCTTTTGTTCCTCCTACAGTGCCTTGGGACTTAAGTTTAGTCCTAAAGACCCTACAAGTTGCCCCATTTGAACCACTTAAAGGAGTGGCTCTTAAATGGTTGACAGCTAAAGTTCTCTTTCTACTGGCTGTTGCTTCAGCTAGAAGAGTTTCAGATTTAGGGGCTTTGTTATGTCGCCTTCCTTTTCTAATTTTTTTTTATCCAGATAGAGCTTTTCTCAGAACCAAATCTGGGTATCTTCCTAAGGTGGTGTCTAAAATCCACCTTCACAAAGAAATTGTAGTCCCGGCCTTCCAGGGGCCGGACCTTTCTGCGGGAGTTGCATCGTTGGATGTAGTCCGTGCCTTAAGGATCTACGTGGATCGTACCAGTGCCATCAGAAAGACAGACACTCTTCGTTCTTTACGGATTTCACAAGAGAGGATGGCCTGCTGATAAGCAGACACTGGCAAGGTGGCTTCGGATGACGATTTCAGAAGCATATTCTCAGGCTGATCTCCCTGTTCCGCCTAATGTCTCTGCTCACTCTACTCGTAAGGTAGGTCCATCATGGGCAGCACAACATGGTGCTTCAGCAGAACAGATATGTAAGGCAGCCACATGGTCTTCTATTAACACATTCATTAGACATTATGCCTTGGATACCTTTGCCTCTCAGGACGCTGAATTTGTGCGAAGGATTCTCCTGTCCAATTAGGAGCGTCCCCACCACTAAATTGCTTTGGGACATCCCAATGTTATCCTGTGGATAACCTGTGGACCCTGCAGGAGAAATATACATTATGGTAAGAACTTACCGTTGATAACGATATTTCTCCTAAGTCCACAGGGACCTGATTTGAGGATCCTTTTCACTCACTAACCTCATCCTTCTTGTACGGAAGGGTGTGCATCAGTGACGTGCGGTTAAGCAAAACCAGCACTAGGCTGAGCCAGCCATGGGGGATAATGCCATAGGAGGGGAGACACTCAGTATGTGGTCCCCCTGCCATAGCATTAAACACCCCCCAAAGCCAGTCAGCCCAGGGTTGGAATTCCTCAGAAAGTGGGGACCCCCCCTGCTGAGCAACAACCCTTGGTGGTGGTGGGTGCGGGGTTCATGATATGCTAATATTGTTCTTTACAGTCGGCCTACAGGTCCCAGCATGCCTGCCCTAGCTTGCCGGCACTTGGAGAACCGCAAGTGCCAGCTGACCGGACATTAAGGGCCCGCTCGCACCGTAGTCCACCTGTAAAGAAAATATTAAAATAAAAACACAACACTTAATGTTTAAATAGTTTATTAAGCTGCACCTTCACCTGGGGACGGCGGCCTTTAAGCTCTTTTTTCATGGCCACCGCCTCCACAGGGCTACCGGCGTCTTCACCTGGGGGGTCCGTGGCCTTTAAGCTCTTTTTCATGGCTACCGCCTCCCCGGCGTCTTCTGTCTTCGGGAGCTCTAGCCTGCTCCCTCCCGGCCGCCGGACTGTCCGCCGCTACCTTGCCGCTGGCTTATATAAGCCAGTTGAGGGGACAGGCGATAACGCGGCGAGCCGTGATTGGCTCGCAGTGGCCATCTTGAATTTCAAAAATGAAGCTGAGGTGCCATTTTTGAAATGGGAAACCGCCTCTCCGCTGCCGAACTCTGCAGAATGGCTGGCAGGGACTGGATCCTCTCAGATCCAGGTCTGCCTCCAGCCACCCTTTCTCCGCTGGGTCCCGCCGCCGCGTTGCGCTGCCGGATTCGTGCCCGCTGGCCAGCGGATCCAGTGGATCTTTATCTGCGGGACTGACAGAGACGTGCAGTCATGTGGGCTGATTGCATGCCCCTGTCATTGATGCACCTGTACTGGTGCCACTTCACTATGTTTTTTCAATGGGCTTTTACAGCCTGTGGCTTGGCACTGCCGCACCCCCCCCCCCCCGTTAGTGTTAGCAGCGGAGGCACTTCTCCCGCTGCCTCCCACCCCAAGATGCAGCCATATTCCCAGGGTGGAAATTATTAGAATAATAAAAGAAGCTATTTATCACAGAATCTGTTATAATTATAAATATCTTCTTTGTATTATTTTAAATCCGCTGTCGCATCATCATATCCCAATGTTATCCTGTGGATGTAGGAGAAATAGCGCTATCAACGGTAAGTTTTACCATAAGGATTATTTTTCTTCCCGGACCTAGAGCATTGTACGTTATCTGAAACTGACGTCAGTGTCTTTGCAAAGAAGTGTGTATTTACCAAACCATGTCTTGATAAAAATAGTAATTACAGGTCCTGACATCAGCAAGCCTTGGTATATTAAAGAAGCTTAAAGGCTGTTATTGACTTCACAATAACCTTATCTTGCATGAAGATAGTAACTATCACTTCCAGGACATTGCTACAAAGCAAATATTGTACCATTAAATGTAAAGAGGTTGTTGTCATCTTATCTCCTCTCCTCCTCTCACTTTTCTGTTCCCAAGTTCTTTCCAATTCTCTCCTCCCCTGATGCCTTCTATTTATCTCTCCCTCTCTCCTGTTTCATCTCCCTCTCTCTTCTCCCTCTCTCTCTCTCTTCGCTTTCCTCTCCGCTCTCTCTTTTCTCTTTCTCACCACCCCTCTTTCTCTCTCTCGCCCCCTTTTCTTATCTTCCCTCAGTTTATAGTCTTACTTTGTACTTATGTGAACCTACATGTGGGCGGTTTGTAAAAGGAAACTGGTTTCAATAATGTTTACATACATTTAGGGTCTAAATAGGAGTTGTATGCAAGTCCAAATGCAAACAGAGCTGACGAATATCTGCAGACTATACATGCGCCGTGTAAAGCTATGGCAGACTGATTGGGGTGAGTCAGGTTGCACCTGCTCTATCATGCCCAAAGTACCACTTTTCGGTACATTGCGCATGCACAGAACGGATCCTGCGACATCAGAAGCAGTACGGCCGCACGCTGTCGGTGATTGACAGTCTGTTGCCATTTGGGGGGCGTTGACGGCCTCCTTTTGTGAAAACAGAGACGTGTTTTTGCCGTTTTGGGGGTGGGATTGGCCTATTGATCAGGGATCTCCATCGTAGAACGGAGATTTCCTGGCCTCTGCCCTCCAGTCTGCGCCGGTTAGGGGTCTATTCATGAAGCAGTGAAAGGAGTGGAGAAGTGAGCCAGTGGAGAAGTTGCCCATGTCAACCAATCAGCTGCTCCGTACAATTGTATAGTATGCAAATTATAAATGTTACTTTAATGCTGATTGGTTGCCATGGGCAACTTCTCCACTTGCTCACTTCTCCTCACTTATCACTGCTTCATGAATAGACCCCCGAGTGCAATTTAGGCCCATGTAAAGGAGTTTTCTTTCTCATTTCTTATGTAATTTAAAATGGAAAAGGAAATACAATTCCAAACACAGGAAGAATTGGGATCGCAGGTCCAGATGTGTGTAAGGGTTTGCTTGTGGGAATGTTGGAGATTGAGCTGGACTGACAGTAACCTGCACAGCTGTTAGCAATAATTGCTTCCGTAGGACATCGTCAAGTGCACCTGCCTTAAGCCCAGAGCTTATCCTCATTCTGCAAGAACGCTCTTTACGAGACGTAGCTCTTTATTTAAAGGATGTGTAAGTTATTTAAATAGCTCATGGTATTCAGCGCAACAAGAGTGTGGTCTATTGGGAAAGGGCGTCGTACCTGAAAGGGGAACAGGTGGATGGATCTGGAAGTGGCCTAATCTGTCTGAGCTTTCCATTTGGGAAATCAGGCAGGTATTCACAGTTATAGGGATTCTATATTGTATACACGCTGTAGCATTTCTGGAATATCAGATGCAGAGCTTCGCAGCCTTATGGGCCCTGCACACTTGTAGATTTCACTAAACAATATGAACGTTCTCGTCCATTAATGAACGAAAACTCATTCATATTGTTCAGTGTGTAGGCACCACCGATGAACGATGTGCGGCATGGTAATTGCAGCATACATTGGCCCCCACGGTAATTGCAGCATACATTGGTCCCCATGATAATTGCAGCACACATTGGCCACCACAGTAACAATAATTTTTTTTTTACAGGAACCTACTGTACTTGAGTAGGTTAGTTGATCTGTAGCTGTGGAGGAGGCAGGAGCTGTTTACTGCCTCCCTCCTTCAGCGGTCCAGCCACTGGTGAGGAGCGAGGACACAGGAGCAGCACTGGGCGGGCAGATGACGTGGAAAAGCACTGGGCGGGCAGGTGACATGGAGAAGTACTGGGCGGGCAGATGACGTGGAGAAGCACTGGGCGGGCAGGTGACGTGGAGAAGTACTGGGCGGGCAGGTGACGTGGAGAAGTACTGGGCAGGCAGGTGACGTGGAGAAGTACTGGGCAGGCAGGTGACGTGGAGAAGTACTGGGCGGGCAGGTGACGTGCAGAAGTACTGGGCGTGCAGACAAGTGACGTGGAGTAGTACTGGGCGGGCAGGTGACGTGGAGAAGTACTGGGCGGGCAGGTGACGTAGAGAAGTACTGGGCAGGCAGGTGACGTGGAGAAGTACTGGGCGGGCAGGTGACGTGGAGAAGTACTGGGCGGGCAGGTGACGTGGAGAAGTACTGGGCAGGCAGGTGACGTGGAGAAGTACTGGGCGTGCAGGCAGGTGACGTGGAGTAGTACTGGGCGGGCAGGTGACGTAGAGAAGTACTGGGCGGGCAGGTGACGTGGAGAAGTACTGGGCGGGCAGGTGACGTGGAGAAGTACTGGGCGGGCAGGTGACGTGGAGAAGTACTGGGCGGGCAGGTGACGTGGAGAAGTACTGGGCGGGCAGGTGACGTGGAGAAGCACTGGGCGGGCAGGTGACGTGGAGAAGTACTGGGCGGGCAGGTGACGTGGAGAAGTACTGGGTGGGCAGGTGACGTGGAGAAGTACTGGGCAGGCAGGTGACGTGGAGAAGTACTGGGCGGGCAGGTGACGTGGAGAAGTACTGGGCGTGCAGGCAGGTGACGTGGAGAAGTACTGGGCGTGCAGGCAGGTGACGTGGAGAAGTACTGGGCGGGCAGGTGATGTAGAGAAGTACTGGGCGGGCAGGTGACGTGGAGAAGTACTGGGCGGGTAGGTGACGTGGAGAAGTACTGGGCGGGCAGGTGACATGGAGATGTACTGGGCGAGCAGGTGACGTGGAGAAGTACTGGGCGGGCAGGCAGGTGACGTGGAGAAGTACTGGGCGGGCAGGCAGGTGACGTGGAGAAGTACTGGGCGGGCAGGTGACGTGGAGAAGTACTGGGCGGGCAGGTGACGTGGAGAAGTACTGGGCGGGCAGGTGACGTGGAGATGTACTGGGCGAGCAGGTGACGTGGAGAAGTACTGGGCGGGTAGGTTGCGTGGAGAAGTACTGGGCGGGCAGGTGACATGGAGATGTACTGGGCGAGCAGATGACGTGGAGATGTACTGGGCGAGCAGATGACGTGGAGAAGTACTGGGCGGGCAGGCAGGTGACGTGGAGAAGTACTGGGCGGGCAGGCAGGTGACGTGGAGAAGTACTGGGCGGGCAGGTGACGTGGAGAAGTACTGGGCGGGTAGGTGACGTGGAGAAGTACTGGGCGGGCAGGTGACGTGGAGATGTACTGGGCGAGCAGGTGACGTGGAGATGTACTGGGCGAGCAGGTGACGTGGAGAAGTACTGGGCGGGCAGGTGACGTAGCGTGCTTGTGTAACCTATGAGTCACGCTGCATCTCCATACAGGTCACGGGCCAGGCTGCGTCTGGGCTACCCGAAAGAGCACAGCATCTCCCGAGCCCGTCATTATAAATTAAAGTGAGGCAGCGGCAGGGTTATCCAGCGGCAGCGGTCAGCTCTGGCGGCACATCTCAGAACCGTAGTGTGACGCTGCTCTAGAGGGTATCCGGTCTTTATGTCGACAGCACTTAGGTCGACACTCATTAGGTTGACCACTATTAGGCAACATACATTAGGTTGACATGGTCACTAGGTTGACATGGCAAAGGTCAACACATGACACATGAAAGGGTCGACATGAGGTTTTTTTGTGGTTTTTTTTTAAACGTTTTCATACTTTATGATCCACGTGGACTATGCTTGGGAATAGCAACCTGTGCCGAGCACAGCGGTAGCGGAGCGAGGCACCTTGCCCGAAGCATGGCGAGCGGACACGGCGCACTAATTGGGGTTT
Source organism: Pseudophryne corroboree (assembly GCF_028390025.1). NCBI lineage: Eukaryota > Metazoa > Chordata > Amphibia > Anura > Myobatrachidae > Pseudophryne > Pseudophryne corroboree. Next base: position 64,452,177 of record NC_086445.1, read on the forward strand.
CTGGTCACTTTACAAAGAAAACGACACAAAAGTAAAAAAAAAGCTCATGTCAACCGTTTTCCGTGTCTTTTGTTTTTTTCCATGTCGACCTAATGACCGTGTCAACCTATTTCAGGTGTCGACATAGTCACTGTCGACCAATAGTGGTCGACCTAGTTACTGTCGACCCAATGATCCACACCCACTCTAGATGGGAACAGTTCCCTTTTGGGCAGACTACCTGCTCAACACAGGGCATCATTTTTAGGTAACACTTCTCTGTGTTGTGTGGAGTCCTACTGTTCTTCCCTGCAGTCACCATCCTGCACCCTCTAAATGCGATTGCATCAAATGCAGTCGCCTACTAAATTTAGGCAGTATCCTAAATTTAGAAAGTAACACTTTACTATGGGGGTAATTCCAAGTTGATCGCAGCAGGAATTTTGTTAGCAGTTGGGCAAAACCATGTGCACTGCAGGGGGGGCAGATATAACATGTGCAGAGAGAGTTAGATTTGGGTGGGTTATTTTGTTTCTGTGCAGGGTAAATACTGGCTGCTTTATTTTTACACTGCAAATTAGATTGCAGATTGAACACACCACACCCAAATCTAACTCTCTCTGCACATGTTACATCTGCCCCCCCTGCAGTGCACGTGGGGGTAATTCCAAGTTGATCGCAGCAAGAATTCTGTTAGCAACTGGGCAAAACCATGTGCACTGCAGGGGAGGCAGATATAACATGTGCAGAGAGAGTTAGATTTGGGTGGGGTGTGTTCAATCTGCAATCTAATTTGCAGTGTAAAAATAAAGCAGCCAGTATTTACCCTGCACAGAAATAAAATAACCCACCCAAATCTAACTCTCTCTGCAAATGTTATATCTGCCACACCTGCAGTACACATGGTTTTGCCCAACTGCTAAAAAATTTCCTGCTGCGATCAACTTGGAATTACCCCCATGGTTTTGCCCAACTGCTAACAAAGGGGGTAATTCTGAGTTGTTCGCTCGGTAAAAATCTTCGCATCGCAGCGATTTTCCGCTTAATGCGCATGCGCAATGTCCGCAGTGAAATGATCGCAGATGCCGAGTAAGTCTGAAGCTACTCAGAAACTGCTACGAGGTGTGTAATCGCAATATTGCGAATACATCGTTCGCAATTTTAAGATGCTAAGATTCACTCCCAGTAGGCGGCGGCTTAGCATGAGCAAATCTGCTAAAATTCACTTGCGAGCGAACAACTCGGAATGACCCCCAAAATTCCTGCTGCGATCAACTTGGAATTACCCCCTATGTACGATATGTGTTTTGTGCTCTTCCCTTTCGTTTATCAATAAGATAGACTTTGATGTAAATAAATTAAACTATTAAGTAATTGTCAGTCCTGTAATTATATATACTGGATGCAGGAATCCCTAACCTTCCTTAATATGTGCTGGACAGGACCTTAAAAGCCGAAACAAATTGCATCTGTTCTGGACTCTGCTAGATATGTGCAGTGGTATTAAGAGAAACGTAATCTACGTGGTCAATATATTGGGTATAATTATGTGTAACTGACGTCAGTGTAATAGTTGTTTTTAAATTCCTAATTGTCTGTTATGATGAACTATCCTTAGTTACTGGCCAGAGTATTATCATATTTTACACCTTGCGTTGGCACGCCACCCCGGCGTCAGAGCATCATTACCACTCATCCAGTGCAGAACAACAGCTGCAGATTCTTCCAGCTAGGTGTGAAGTGGTAGTTCTTAATTCTGCAATTATAGTGAATGGAATATTATTTAGCAATTAGCACTTTGCAGCCTTTGATAATTAAAGCTATTGGGTATAAATAGTTTAGCATCGGATTTGCCCTTCGGTTTATATATGCCTGCCTGAGGGATTTTGAGTATGGAATCCAGAGCATCCTATGCCGATAATTCCTAAGGAAGGCGCAGAATCTGTCGTTCGTTTCCAAGTACTGTGTTCTCTGGAAAGGCCAAAGCTTTCCCTTAGTGCCAGATCCACAATCCACTGTGTACGGGAAGTGTGGTAGCTGCTGTCAGGAAGCCTATGTGTACTGGAAGCTCCAGAAACTAGAAACAAAGTTTAAGTAATTGCTGTTAATTTAAGCCTTATACACACATGTAGGTTGATTCTAATTTGCACACTAAGGGGGGTATTCAATTTTTAAAAAGTCAGTTGGGTGTCTGTTTTTTCCTATCTAATAGACAGGGAAAAACAGACACCCAACCGACTTTTCAAGCAATTGAATACCCCCCCGTGTGTCAGTAGCTGCACATGCACTGTATGCATAAACTCACCATTTGTGTCTGTGCACAATCAGCCCCGCGATCGCCAAGTTCCTTCTCTAACATTCACTGTGAGGAGCACTGCTACACATGGACGGGAATGGCTGCTGAGGGGCAATGGCCCTCATTCCGAGTTGTTCGCTCGGTAATTTTCTTTGCATCGCAGCGATTTTCCGCTAATTGCGCATGCTCAATGTTCGCACTGCGACTGCGCCAAGTAAATTTGCGAAGAAGTTTGGTATTTTACTCACGGCATTACAAGGTTTTTTCTTCGTTCTGGTGATCGTAATGTGATTGATGGGAAGTGGGTGTTTCTGGGCGGAAACTGGCCGTTTTATGGGAATGTGTGAAAAAACGCTGCCGTTTCTGGGAAAAACGCGGGAGTGGCTGGAGAAACGGGGGAGTGCCTGGGCGAACGCTGGGTGTATTTGTGACGTCAAACCAGGACGAAACTGACTGAACTGATCGCAGTGGCAGAGTAAGTGTCGAGCTACTCAGAAACTGCTAAGAAATTTCTAATCGCAATTTTGAGAATCTTTCGTTCGCAATTTTGCTAAGCTAAGATTCACTCCCAGTAGGCGGCGGCTTAGCGTGTGCAATGCTGCTAAAAGCAGCTTGTGAGCGAACAACTCGGAATGAGGGCCAATGTTGGGAAAAGCAGGTAATGTAAAAATGTATTTTAATACTTGGTTTCCTAAATGACGTAACATCCCCTCGTCTTTAAGACCCTTTACTAAGCGGCGGGTTTTCATGGCCACCAATTTTCAGTAGTTTTGCCTGTGGTATTTGGAATGGCGGTAACATTCCATGAAGTAGTTTCGCACTTATCTGGCGGGATTTCGGAATTGTGTGCCAACTTGAGATTTTATATGCGACTGGTTGGAGCATCTCTGCTCAGTTCCAAGTAAAACCTTCACATGTTGTATAATGTAAAAGGAATTCCATGCGCAAATCTGGAAGGGGTTCTGACTGAAATGTTTTATTTGACCTCTGACCTTTGTGAAAAAAGAGAAAAAGGCAACCTGGCGCTATACCAACAATAACCGTAAAATACTTATATTCCTAATTTTCCAATACCACACTCTTTATTATTAATTTAGCAGCAGGAAAAGCTTTGACTTGGGGTTTGCAAGTCAAATCAAACACCAGAATTACCAAGTGTATATAACGGAAACACTAAAACGAACTATCCCCCTGCGCTACAATTTAAAATGTACGATATGGCTGAGTGTCCAATAATTCCAATTCCAATAAATTTGTATAATATAAAATTGAATAAATTTTTTGTTGTTGTTTAAAATTGACCGGTCATAAACAAAAAAAATCACATACAACACATTTAATAACACTATGGAGGTGGATCCAAAAATCGCTATGTGCACAAAAATATATAATATATAATAAAAGTCAGTCTATGGACTATAATTTGCTTGTATACTCCATATACTTATTTTAAGTTCAATTTGTCACCATGAATGCGGTTAAATTCCAGCATGGATACTTTATATCACAGTTCCTTTATCACTTGGCGCTAGCAATACAGTGTTGCAGTATAATAGACAGCTCCACACCGGAGCCTTACGTGCTATTTCCACACAGAATGTCAGCGATGGAGAGTTCTAGTAGCGTGTGAGGTATACTTCGGCTGCGGGATCTGGCACTTAGCTCGCGCCTGGTGATTACGTTGCTCCCGACCTCACGCCGCTATGAGTCCCTTTCTTGATGGGAATCCGGTCTCTAGGTTGACAGTCTCTAGGTCGACCACTATTGGTCGACAGTAACTAGGTCGACAGGGTCTTTAGGTTGACATGCTCTAGGTCGACGGGTCAAAAGGTCGACATGAGTTTTTCACAATTTTCCTTTGTTTTGAAAATTTTCATACTTAACGATCCACGTGGACTACGATTGGAACGACCTTGCCCGAAGCTGCGAGCCATGCAAGGGGACACGGTTCACTAATTGGGGTTCCCGGTCACCCTACGAAGAAAACGACACCAAAAAAATATATTAAAAAACTCATGTCGACCTTTTGACCTGTCGACCTAGACCATGTCGACCTAGTTACTGTCGACCAATAGTGGTCGACCTAGTTACTATCTACCTTCCATACCATACCCTTCTCGATGTGCTACATTGACCTTTTGTGGGCAGCATTGCGCCAGTGTCCCGGCTGTAAGTCGTTATATTGGGCTGATTGCTGATTGTTATGTCCCATACTGTACATTGCATTGGCCATGCTGCATATCTCTTCTCCATGCCTGTAGACAAATAACGTACATAGGGCCTAATTCAGCACGGGTTGCAGATGTGCGAAAAATCGCACACCTACAACGCTTTACTCTGACATGCGGGGGGGGGGGACGCCCCGGACGCCCCGCACAGGGCAAGTCCGCCCCGCATTCCGAATCCTGCCCCCCTACAAACATGCTCTCGCATTGCAAGACGGCGGTGCTCTCGCATGTTTAGGGTTGCCCTCTGCCTATGCAGCCAAGCTGCTAAGGCAGACGGCGGGCCGACATGTTTCGGGATGCAGCGGCTGCATGCGCCCCGCTAACGACTCTGCCTGCCAATCAGGCAGAGATGTCCGCACATGTGGGATGCCGTCGCATCTCACTTTGTGCTACCGCTGCACGTGCGCACACTGAAGAGGGCTTCAGCATGCAAACGCTGTCAGAGCAGCGTTCTAAGCTGAATTAGGCCCATAGAGCAGAACTGCTGACCATCAATCTGGCCGCATTGTGTTCCCGTATTCTCTATTTACATACCAATTGTGGGTCTGTAAAAATGAGTCGTCAACTTTGGGTTAACGCCACAGATTCCTTTTGTCAGTCCCATGACAATTAGCCCAGTTCTCCGAGAGGCCATGACTAATTCCATCTTATATATAAGGAAAGGGCAAGCATTTCACTGTGCGAGTGCCAGGCCATTGTGAGGGATTACATGCGACAGTGGGGCTCCACTTCACCAGCAATCATCTGCACAACGTGACCATGCTGGCCGACCCTGCTGGGAGGCTTCTTGTTCTGCACAGTGGGAGTGGGGCTACACTGGTATTTAAACGTGACCAGGGTGACCTTTACTTTGATTTAGAAGTGTTTTGGAAATGCCCCAGGAAGCACCGGCCTCCTTGGCATTGAACTTTCAGCATTAGAAAAGTGAGGTTGAAAACAGCCGTGATCTGAGGTTTAAAGGTCATGGCCTTCACCATGTATTATGATATCGATGTATATGTGCTGTGAAGGTTCTAAAATGCATGTTCCACTCTAAGTAAATACAAACATCTATAAAATAAATCACCAGGACAGGATTCCATGCCTAACTGAAAGCATACCCTGTTGTAATTGGTATTTTATTTCACTTTTTTTCTGCCTATGGTCAATAAAACATGCAGGCCTTATTTCTCTTATCTGCATTTATGTATGAGCGCAAGCTCTCTGCTGCTTCCTTTGCCTTGTGCTGTAAAATCAATAAACACATAGGAATAACAAAACAGCGCCACCTGCAGGTAGAACCATGAAAGTGTACCAAACGCCTGCAAATAGTGAAGGTAATGATTTAGTTGATTTTGTGACCCAGTATTCATTATAATATATAATAGAATGTGGCCATCAGTTCACTGGGAACCAGTGACAGCATTCAGGCATTTACACACCTCCCAACATTCGCACAGGTGAAATAACACCCGCTTCACATCCACGCCAACACCCCACTTTATAGCACACTTTCCTACTCGCCCGGTATGTCAACCTTCTTTCCGACTGCTTGGTAGACGGAGATCCCTCCTGGATGCCAACCTTTTTCCTAGTGAAACGCGTAGGGTAGGAACGGTATGCTGCAATTAGCTGTGAATAACTTGATCGTAGCCTTGACAGCATGACGAGATGCTACATTGCGGCTTTACGCTCAGTGGTAGGGCCATGGCAGTGCAAATTGCTTCACCCTGTCCCAACGCATTTAATGCTTGAACTTTCCATCTGGGATCTCTGTTGTAGGGATGTACAGGGTTGCACGCAGTTCACGCTTGCCACTATAATACAGAGTTGTGTGTATACATTATTACACCTGGTTTCACTCGATTCCTTTGCACCAAGGATAGGGCTTCTGCAAGTGCGTGCTGATAGTGATGGTAGGTGTGAAATATAGGCCTAGATGCGTTTGAGCGATTACGGAAGACTTTGTTAAACTCTGCTTCAGCCCTTTAAGGTCCCCATACATCTTCGACGGATTGTCGTTATTCCCTGATCTCCCAACTTCTGGGTTGGTCGATTGTTGAAATTGGACATGTTGGATTCTTCTTCCCGATTTGCTGATCTCGACCCAAAAAATTATCGGGATTTGCAAATCGGGGAATTTTAACATGCAGAATTTCCCCCCTTTCCCTACGGATTATTGATCATCGATGGCCACCATTTGGAGTTTTTGAACTGCAAAACGGATCGGATCAGGAAATTATTGAAAGCCTTTTAGGGTGAGTGTTGGTGTAGCCCAGAAAATCTTCTGTGCGTGCTGCAGCAAGTAGTTCGGCCTTGGGTATTGATTAATACATTACTTATGTGGGAATATTCCCAGTAAGCAAAGGGTACTCTTCCAATGCAGCTGGCAAAAGCTGCCTAGCACCACGGGTTTACAGCTATATATTTTAATCTTTTTTTTTTTTTTTTGTGGTTTGTTCTTGAGCTCACACCCTGTTTTCACTATAACGTGCCGCATTGACAACATCAGTGTTTTTCCATTGGTTAGATGTATTCAGTTTCAAGATGAAGGTGCAGAAAGACGTTCTCGGGATAAGCCCTTAATTCCTCTCATTTGCACCTGCAAGACTTATTTTCCCCCATGAGTTTGTGGATACGCTGAGATTCGATGACGATAATAATGTAATTAAATGGCTCTGAGAACGGCGGGCGCATCCCACGGAGATCTCGTTGGCGTTTCTAAATGCAGAAAATGTAAGCCTCAGAATTACCCCCTTGTCTTCTGCTGACAGGTGTGATATGTCTAAGCTTGATTGCATACAGCACATGCCACTTCCAGTGATTTCCTTAGGATAAAGCAGCACTAACTGAGTACCAATCCCAATAATCTCTTGTTTAATATCACACGCTAATCTTCCTTTGTATCCCACCTGCCTACAGATTGCTTAAGCTTTTCCTTTTTTTTTTTGGCAGAGCTGCCGTAGTTGCCTACAGCTGCCCGGGCAAAGGTGTGGCGCCGCCTAGTACCTGTCAAACTGTTTTATTTTATTTTTTCTTTTCTAAAACATGTCAAAGTGAAATCTGGGGGCGTGTCTGTACATCACTCCTTGGTGTGTTTATTTGGAGTGACAGTAGAGAACATCTTCACTGACTTGTAGCCTTGTGACTGGAGGGCAAATAAACCACAGTTCTATGTGTACAAAGGGAAAACACAATAATATATATATATTCTTATTAGGTACACCTCCCATAGCACTAGGTAGGGCGCATTTGTCCCAAGAGCGGCTTGATTTTCTTTATTGCGTGGATTCTGCAAGGTGCTTTTCCTACAGAATCTGGTCCATGCACTGCCGGGCGGTCAGCGTACATTTTTTTTTTTCAGAGCAGCTGCATGTGACGTCACACAGCCGGGATCCGTTCTGAAGATCGACACAGTCTAGGTCGACAATGTTTAGGTCGACCACTATAGGTTGACAGGGTTTCTAGGTCAATAGGTCGACATGAGTTTTTCAAATTTTTTCCTCTTACGTCCTAGAGGATGCTGGGGACTCCGTGAGGACCATGGGGTATAGACGGGCTCCGCAGGAGACATGGGCACTATAAAAAACTTTTAGTATGGGTGTGCACTGGCTCCTCCCTCTATGCCCCTCCCCCAGACCTCGGTTAGATCTTGTGCCCAGAGGAGATAGGGTGCATTACAGGGAGCTCTCCTGAGCTTTCTGTTTAAAATAATTTTGTTAGGTTTTTTTTATTTTCAGGGAGCACTGCTAGCAACAGGCTCCCTGCATCGTGGGACTGAGGAGAGAGAAGCGGACCTACTTAAATGATAGGCTCTGCTTTTTAGGCTACTGGACACCATTAGCTCCAGAGGGAGTCGGAACGTAGGTCTCACCCTGGAGTTCGTCCCGGAGCCGCGCCGCCGTCCTCCTCGCAGAGCCGGAAGAAAGAAGCCGGGTGAGTATGAGAAGTAAAGAAGACTTCAAGGCGGCAGAAGACTTCAGATCTTCATTGAGGTAAGCGCGCGCCTTTGCTCCCACACAACACACACAGGCACAGATAAACCTCAAGGGATGGCATAGTAGACTAGTTAGACTGCGGAGGCAGTAAGTAGTTTAACCCCCGCCATTTTTTGAGAATCAGTGCGGGACCGAAGCTCACCGCTGGAGGGGGCGGAGCTTGATCCCTCAGCACTAACCAGCGCCATTTTCTCTGCAGAAGCTGCAGAGAACGCTGGCTCCCCGGACTCTCCCCTGCTGAACAAGGCTCAGAGGGCTGAAAAAGAGGAGGGGGGCACAATTACACGCAGTGAGTGGGTAAATCAGTGTTGATATATAAAAAGCGCTATCTGGGTTTATTCCAGTGTCAGTTTGGCGCTGGGTGTGTGCTGGCATACTCTCTCTCTGTCTCTCCAAAGGGCCTGGTTGGGGAATTGTCCTCTTATAGTATATCCCAGTGTGTGTGGGGTGTCGGTACGTGTGTGTCGGCATGTCTGAAGCGGAAGGCTCATCCAAGGAGGAGGTGGAGCAGATGAGTGGTGTGTCCCCGTCGGTGGTGCCGACTCAGGAATGGATGGATATGTGGCATATGTTGAATGCAAGTGTAGCATCATTACACAAGAGACTGGACAAAGCAGAATCCAGGGAGTCGACAGGGGGTCAATCCACGGATTGGACCGACTCGCAGGGCTCGTCGGGGTCTCAGAAGCGTCCCTTGTCACAAATAGTGGACACAGATACCGACACGGACTCTGATTCCAGTGTCGACTATGATGAAGCAAGATTGCACCCTAGGGTGACAAAAAGTATTCAGTGTATGATTATTGCAATAAAGGATGTTTTGCATATCACTGATGAACCCTCTGTGCCCGACACGAGGGTACACATGTTTAAGAGAAAAAAGCCGGTGGTAACCTTTCCCCCGTCTCATGAACTTAACGAGTTATGTGAAAAAGCTTGGGAAACTCCAGATAAGAAACTGCAGATTCCCAAAAGGGTTCTTATGGCGTACCCTTTCCCTACACAGGACAGGGTAGGTTGGGAATCCTCTCTTAGCGTGGACAAGGCTTTAACACGCCTGTCCAAGAAGGTAGCACTACCGTCTCCTGACACGGCGGCCCTCATGGATCCTGAGGACCGCATGCAGGAGACTACATTAAAGTCTATTTATACACATACGGGTACTCTACTTAGACCGGCAATTGCGTCAGCATGGGTATGTAGTGCAGTAGCAGCTTGGACAGATACCCTGTCAGCTGACCTTGATACCCTAGATAGGGATACCATTTTGTTAACATTAGCTCATATTAAGGACGCAGTCTTATATATGAGAGACGCTCAAAGAGACATTGGATTACTGAGTTCCAGAGCCAATGCCATGGCTATTTCTGCGAGACGATCCTTATGGACCCGCCAATGGACGGGTGATGCGGACTCAAAAAAGCATATGGAGGTTTTACCTTACAAGGGTGATGTGTTGTTTGGGGATGGTCTCGCGGACCTGGTTTCCACAGCTACCGCTGGTAAATCTACCTTTTTACCTTTTGTTCCCCAACAGCAAAAGAAACCTCCACAGTATCAGATGCAATCCTTTCGGTCGCATAAGTCCAAAAGAGGTCGGGGCTCCTCTTTCCTCGCCAGAGGTAAGGGTAGAGGTAAGAGAACACCTGCTTCGGCTAGTTCCAGGAGCAGAAGTCCTCCCCGGCTTCCGCTAAGTCCACCGCATGACATTTGGGCTCCCCTACGGGAGTCCGCACCGGTGGGGGCACGCCTTCGACTATTCAGCCAAGTCTGGGTTCGGTCAGACGTGGACCCTTGGGCGATGGAAATTGTTTCCCAGGGCTACAAGCTGCAATTCTAGGAGGTGCCCCCGCGCCAGTTTTTCAAGTCGGCCTTACCAGCTTCTTCCCCAGAGAGGGAAGTGGTGTTATCTGCAATTCAAACGCTGTGTCAACAGCAAGTGATTGTCAGGGTTCCTCTGAGCCAACAGGGAAAAGGTTATTATTCGACCCTGTTTGTGGTCCCGAAGCCGGATGGATCGGTCAGACCCATTTCTCTAACGTCCTAAGTGGATGCTGGGGACTCCGTAAGGACCATGGGGATTAGCGGCTCCGCTGGAGACGGGGCACAACTATAAAGAAAGCTTTTAGACTACTGGTGTGCACTGGCTCCTCCCACTAAGACCCTCCTCCAGACCTCAGTTGGATTCTTGTGCCCGGCCGAGCTGGATGCACACTAGGGGCTCTCCTGAGCACCTAGAAAGAAAGTATATTTAGGTTTTTTATTTTCAGTGAGATCTGCTGGCAACAGACTCACTGCAGCGAGGGACTAAGGGGAGAAGAAGCGAACCTACCTAACAGGTGGTAGTTTGGGCTTCTTAGGCTACTGGACACCATTAGCTCCAGAGGGATCGACCGCAGGACCCGACCTTGGTGTTCGTTCCCGGAGCCGCGCCGCTGTCCCCCTTACAGAGCCAGAAGCACGAAGAAGGTCCGGAAAATCGGCGGCAGAAGACTTTGGTCTTCACCAAGGTAGCGCACAGCACTGCAGCTGTGCGCCATTGCTCCTCATGTACACCTCATACTTCGGTCACTGATGGGTGCAGGGCGCTGGGGGGGGGGGGCGCCCTGAGGGCAATAAATAACACCTTGGCTGGCAAAATATACATCATATATAGTCCCAGAGGCTATATAGATGTAAAATCACCCCTGCCAGTATCACAGAAAAAGCGGGAGAAAGTCCGCCGAAAAGGGGGCGGGGCTTCTCCCTCAGCACACTGGCGCCATTTTTCCCTCACAGTTCCGCTGGAAGGAAGCTCCCTGGCTCTCCCCTGCAGTCTGAGAATACTACAGAAGGGTAAAAAAGAGAGGGGGGGGCACTAAATTTAGGCGCAGTATAGATATATATATATATGTAATATATATAAAAAAGCAGCTATAGGGAAAACACTCATTGATAGTGGGATCCCAGTGTTATATAGCGCTCTGGTGTGTGCTGGCATACTCTCTCTCTGTCTCCCCAAAGGGCTTTGTGGGGTCTTGTCCTCTGTCAGAGCATTCCCTGTGTGTTTGCGGTGTGTCGGTACGGCTGTGTCGACATGTTTGATGAGGAGGCTTATGTGGAGGCGGAGCAGATGCCTGTAAATGTGATGTCACCCCCTGCGGGGTCGACACCTGAGTGGATGGTGCTGTGGAAGGAATTACGTGATAGTGTCGACTCCTTACATAAAAGGTTTGACGACATACCTAATGTGGGACAGCCGGCTTCTTAGCCTGTGCCTGCCCAGGCGTCTCAAAAACCATCAGGGGCTCTAAAACGCCCGCTACCTCAGATGGTTGACACAGATGTCGACACGGATACTGACTCCAGTGTCGACGACGAAGAGACTAATGTAACTTCCAGTAGGGCCACACGTTACATGATTGAGGCAATGAAAAATGTGTTGCACATTTCTGATGTTAACCCCGGTACCACAAAAAAGGGTATAATCATGTTTGGAGAGAAAAAACTACCAGTAGCTTTTCCTCCATCTGAAGAGTTAAACGAAGTGTGTGAAGAAGCGTGGGCTTCCCCTGATAAAAAGATGGTAATTTCTAAGAGGTTACTAATGGCGTACCCTTTCTCGCCAGAGGATAGGTCACGCTGGGAAACATCCCCTAGGGTGGATAAAGCGCTCACACGCTTGTCGAAGAAGGTGGCACTACCGTCTCCGGATACGGCCGCCCTGAAGGAATCTGCTGATAGAAAGCAGGAGGCTATCCTGAAATCTATATATACACACACAGGTGTGATACTGAGACCGGCTATAGCTTCATCCTGGATGTGCAGCGCTGCTGCTGCGTGGTCAGATTCCCTGTCAGAAAATATAGATACCCTAGACAGGGACACTATTTTGCTGAATGTAGAGCATATAAAAGACGCACTTTTATACATGAGGGATGCACAGAGGGATATTTGCCGGCTGGCATCCAAAATTAGTGCTATGTCCATTTCTGCCAGAAGAGGGTTATGGACTCGGCAGTGGACAGGTGATGCAGATTCCAAACGACACATGGAAGTTCTGCCTTATAAGGGTGAGGAATTGTTCGGGGATGGTCTCTCGGACCTCGTTTCCACAGCAACAGCTGGGAAGTCTACATTTTTGCCCCATGTTCCCTCACAACCAAAGAAAGCACCGTATTATCAGGTACAGTCCTTTCGGCCCAATAGGGGCAAGCGGGTTAAAGGCGCGTCCTTTCTGCCCAGAGGCAGAGGTAGAGGGAAAAAGCTGCAGCATACAGCCAGTTCCCAGGAGCAAAAGTCTTCCCCCGCTTCCTCTAAGTCCACAGCATGACGCTGGGGCTCCACAGGCAGAGCCAGGTACGGTGGGGGCCCGTCTCAAGCATTTCAGCAATCAGTGGGCTCGCTCACGGGTGGATCCCTGGATCCTTCAAATAGTATCTCAGGGGTACAAACTGGAATTCGAGACGTCTCCCCCCCGCCGTTTCCTCAAATCTTCCTTGCCAACCACTCCCTCAGGCAGGGAGGCAGTGTTACAGGCAATTCAAAAGCTGTATTCACAACAAGTGATAGTAAAGGTGCCCCTACTTCAACAAGGAAGGGGTTACTATTCCACAATGTTTGTGGTACCGAAACCGGACGGTTCGGTGAGACCCATTTTAAATTTGAAATCCTTGAACACATATATCAAAAAATGCAAGTTCAAGATGGAATCGCTCAGGGCGGTTATTGCAAGCCTGGACGAGGGAGATTACATGGTATCGCTGGACATCAAGGATGCTTACCTACATGTCCCCATTTACCATCCTCACCAGGAGTACCTCAGGTTTGTGGTACAAGATTGTCATTACCAATTCCAGACGTTGCCGTTCGGTCTCTCCACGGCTCCGAGGGTCTTTACCAAGGTAATGGCGGAAATGATGATACTCCTTCGAAGGAAGGGAGTTTTAATTATCCCGTACTTGGACGATCTCCTGATAAAGGCGAGGTCCAGAGAGCAGTTGTTGGTAGGGGTAGCACTATCTCGGGAAGTGCTACAACAGCACGGCTGGATTCTAAACATTCCAAAGTCACAGCTGGTCCCTACGACTCGCCTGCTGTTCCTAGGGATGGTTCTGGACACAGAACAGAGAAAAGTGTTTCTCCCGGAGGAGAAGGCCAAGGAGCTGTCATCTCTAGTCAGAGGTCTCCTAAAACCAAAACAGGTGTCGGTGCATCACTGCACGCGGATCCTGGGAAAAATGGTAGCTTCCTACGAAGCGATTCCATTCGGCAGGTTTCATGCAAGAACCTTTCAGTGGGACCTGTTGGACAAGTAGTCCGGATCGCATCTTCAGATGCATCGGCTGATAACCCTGTCTCCAAGGACAAGGGTGTCTCTGCTGTGGTGGCTGCAGAGTGCTCATCTTCAAGAGGGCCGCAGATTCGGCATTCAGGACTGGGTCCTGGTGACCACGGATGCCAGCCTTCGAGGCTGGGGAGCAGTCACACAGGGAAGAAACTTCCAAGGACTATGGTCAAGTCAGGAGACTTCCCTGCACATAAATATTCTGGAACTAAGGGCCATTTACAATGCCCTAAGTCAGGCAAAACCCCTGCTTCAAAACCAGCCGGTACTGATCCAGTCAGACAACATCACGGCAGTCGCCCATGTAAATCGACAGGGCGGCACGAGAAGCAGGACGGCGATGGCAGAAGCCACAAGGATTCTCCGATGGGCGGAAATTCACGTGTTAGCACTGTCAGCAGTGTTCATTCCGGGAGTGGACAACTGGGAAGCAGACTTCCTCAGCAGGCACGACCTCCACCCGGGAGAGTGGGGACTTCATCCAGAAGTCTTTCAAATGATTGTAAACCAGTGGGAAAAACCACAGGTGGACTTGATGGCGTCCCGCCTAAACAAAAAGCTAGAAAAATATTGCGCCAGGTCAAGAGACCCGCAGGCGATAGCTGTGGACGCTCTGGTAACACTGTGGGTGTACCGATCGGTTTATGTGTTCCCTCCTCTTCCTCTCATACCAAAGGTACTGAGGATAATAAGGAGAAGAGGAGTAAGAACTATACTCATTGTTCCGGATTGGCCAAGAAGAGCGTTGTATTCGGAACTTCAAGAAATTATGTCAGAGGACCCATGGCCTCTACCGCTCAGACAGGACCTGCTGCAGCAGGGGCCCTGTCTGTTCCAAGACTTACCGCGGCTGCGTTTGACGGCATGGCGGTTGAACACCGGATCCTGAAGGAAAAGGGCATTCCGGAGGAAGTCATTCCTACGCTGATAAAAGCTAGGAAAGAAGTAACCGCGAACCATTATCACCGCATATGGCGAAAATATGTTGCGTGGTGTGAGACCAGGAAGGCCCCAACGGAAGAATTTCAGCTGGGCCGGTTCCTGCACTTCCTACAGTCAGGGGTGACTATGGGCCTGAAATTGGGTTCCATTAAGGTCCAGATTTCGGCTCTATCGATTTTCTTCCAGAGAGAATTGGCTTCACTACCTAAAGTTCAGACTTTTGTTAAGGGAGTGCTGCATATTCAGCCCCCTTTTGTGCCTCCAGTGGCACCTTGGGATCTCAACGTGGTGTTGGATTTCCTAAAGTCACATTGGTTTGAGCCACTGAAAACCGTGGATTTAAAATATCTCACGTGGAAAGTGGTCATGCTATTGGCCTTGGCTTCGGCCAGGCGTGTTTCAGAATTGGCGGCTTTGTCATGTAAAAGCCCTTATCTGATTTTCCATATGGATAGGGCAGAATTGAGGACTCGTCCCCAGTTTCTCCCCAAAGTGGTATCAGCTTTTCATCTGAACCAACCTATCGTGGTGCCTGCGGCTACGAATGACTTGGAGGCTTCCAAGTTGTTGGATGTAGTCAGGGCCCTAAAAATTTATGTTTCCAGGACAGCTGGAGTCAGGAAGACTGACTCGCTTTTTATCCTGTATGCGCCCAACAAGTTGGGTGCACCTGCTTCTAAGCAGACTATTGCTCGCTGGATCTGTAGTACGATTCAGCTTGCACATTCTGCGGCTGGACTGCCGCATCCTAAATCAGTAAAAGCCCATTCCACGAGGAAAGTGGGCTCTTCTTGGGCGGCTGCCCGAGGGGTCTCGGCTCTTCAACTTTGCCGAGCTGCTACTTGGTCAGGGGCAAACACGTTTGCTAAATTCTACAAATTTGATACCCTGGCTGAGGAGGACCTTGAGTACTCTCATTCGGTGCTGCAGAGTCATCCGCACTCTCCCGCCCGTTTGGGAGCTTTGGTATAATCCCCATGGTCATTACGGAGTCCCCAGCATCCACTTAGGACGTTAGAGAAAATAAGAATTTACTCACCGGTAATTCTATTTCTCATAGTCCGTAGTGGATGCTGGGCGCCCATCCCAAGTGCGGATTGTCTGCAATACTTGTATATAGTTATTGCTTAACTAAAGGGTTATTGTTGAGCTATCTGTTGAGAGGCTCAGTGGTTATCATGCTGTTAACTGGGTATTGTATCATGAGTTATACGGTGTGATTGGTGTGGCTGGTATGAGTCTTACACGGGATTCAAAATCCTTCCTAATTGTATCAGCTCTTCCGGGCACAGTATCCTAACTGAGGTCTGGAGGAGGGTCTTAGTGGGAGGAGCCAGTGCACTCCAGTAGTCTAAAAGCTTTCTTTATAGTTGTGCCCAGTCTCCTGCAGAGCCGCTAATCCCCATGGTCCTTACGGAGTCCCCAGCATCCACTACGGACTATGAGAAATAGAATTACCGTTGAGTAAATTCTTATTTTTAAATCTAAAATCCCTAAACATGTACTTGAAAAGATTCAAATTCAAGATGGAATTGCTCCGAGCTGTAATATCCAGCCTGGAAGGGGGGGATTTTATGGTGTCGCTAGACATAAAGGATGCTTATCTTCATGTCCCCATATATCCCTCTCATCAGGAGTACCTGAGGTTCGCTGTACAGGATTGTCATTACCAGTTTCAGACGTTGCCGTTTGGGCTTTCCACGGCCCCGAGGATTTTCACCAAGGTGATGGCGGAAATGATGGTGATCCTGCGAAGGCAGGGTGTCATAATTATCCCATACTTGGACGATCTCCTGATAAAGGCGAGATCAAGAGATCAATTGCTGAAGAACGTGTCGCTCTCCCTGAGAGTGCTCCAACAGCACGGTTGGATTCTCAATCTGCCAAAGTCGCAATTGGTTCCAACAACTCGACTATCGTTCCTAGGCATGATACTGGACACGGAACGAAAGAAGGTTTTTCTACCGTTGTAAAAAGCCCAGGACCTCCAGAATATGGTCAGAGACCTGCTAAAGCCAAAAAGAGTGTCAGTTCATCATTGCACTCGAGTTCTGGGAAAAATGGTGGCCACATACGAGGCCATCCCCTTCGGCAGGTTTCATGCAAGGACGTTTCAATGGGACCTGCTGGACAAGTGGTCCGGGTCCCATCTACAATTGCATCAAAAGATAACACTGTCCCCCAGGGCCAGGGTGTCTCTTCTATGGTGGCTGCAAAGTGCTCACCTTCTAGCACCTTCTAGCAGGTTCGGCATTCAGGACTGGGTTCTGGTAACCATGGACGCGAGCCTCCGAGGATGGGGAGCAGTCACCCAAGGAAGGAATTTTCAGGGACTATGGTCAAGCCAGGAGTCCTGTCTGCACATAAACGTGCTGGAATTAAGGGCCATATACAACGGCCTTCGACAAGCGGAGGGTCTTCTTCGCAACTTACTGGTTCTGATTCAATCGGACAATGTCACAGCCGTGGCTCATGTGAACCGCCAAGGCGGGACAAGGAGCAGAGTCGCAATGGCGGAAGCCACCAGGATTCTTCGCTGGGCAGAAAATCACGTAAGCGCTCTGTCAGCTGTCTTCATTCCGGGAGTGGACAACTGGGAAGCGGACTTCCTCAGCAGACACGATCTCCATCCAGGAGAGTGGGGACTTCATCAAGAAGTCTTTGCAGAGATAACGAGTCTCTGGGGAATTCCTCAAATAGACATGATGGCGTCACGCCTCAACAAAAAGCTTCGGAGGTACTGTGCCAGGTCCCGGGACCCTCAGGCAGTGGCAGTAGACGCCCTGGTGACACCATGGGTGTTTCAGTCGGTCTATGTGTTTCCTCCTCTTCCTCTCATCGCAAAAATTTTGAGGATAATAAGACAAAAAAGAGTACAGTCAATACTCATTGTTCCAGACTGGCCTCGAAGGGCCTGGTACTCAGATCTTCAGGAAATGCTTACAGAAGATTCTTGGCTCCTTCCTCTCAGGGTGGACCTGTTGCAGCAGGGGCCCTGCGTATTCCAAGACTTACCGCGATTACGTTTGACGGCATGGCGGTTGAACGCCGGATCCTAGCTGGAAAAGGTATTCCGGAGGAGGTCATACCTACTCTAATAAAGGCTAGGAAGGAGGTGACTGCGAAACATTATCACTGTATGTGGAGGAAGTATGTCTCTTGGTGTGAAACCAAGAATGCTTCTACGGAAGATTTCTATCTGGGCCGTTTTCTCCACTTCCTACAGACAGGAGTGGATATGGGCCTGAAGTTAGGCTCCATTAAGGTACAGATTTCGGCCCTATCTATATTCTTTCAGAAGGAATTGTCTTCTCTCCCAGAAGTCCAAACTTTTGTGAAGGGGGTGCTGCACATCCAGCCTCCTTTTGTGCCCCCAGTGGCACCATGGGACCTGAACGTGGTGTTACAGTTCCTTAAATCACACTTGTTTGAACCCCTCAAACGGTTGAATTAAAATTTCTCACTTGGAAGGTGGTCATGTTATTAGCCTTGGCTTCGGCAAGGCGGGTGTCAGAATTGGCGGCCTTGTCTCACAAGAGCCCCTACTTGATTTTTCATGTGGATAGAGCAGAATTGAGGACTCGTCCTCAATTTTTACCTAAGGTGGTGTCTTCATTTCATATGAACCAACCTATCGTGGTGCCTGTAGCTACGAGTGACTTGGAGGACTCCAAGTCCCTGGATGTAGTCAAGGCTTTAAAGATTTATGTAGCCAGGACGGCTAGGGTTAGGAAAACAGAGGCTCTGTTTGTCCTGTATGCAGCCAACAAGATTGGTCTGCCTGCGTCGAAGCAGACTATTGCTCGCTGGATCTGTAACACGATTCAGCAGGCTTATTCTACGGCTGGATTGCCGTTACCAAATTCGGTAAAGGCCCATTCCACTAGGAAGGTGGGCTCTTCTTGGGCGGCTGCCCGAGGCGTCTCGGCTTTGCAGTTATGCCGAGCAGCTACTTGGCCGGGATCAAACACTTTTGCTAAATTCTACAAGTTTGATACCCTGGCTGATGAGGACCTTGCGTTTGCTCAGTCGGTGCTACAGAGTCATCCGCACTCTCCCGCCCGGTTTGGAGCTTTGGTATAAAACCCATGGTCCTTACGGAGTCCCCAGCATCCTCTAGGACGTAAGAGAAAATAAGATTTTAAACTTACCGGTAAATCTTTTTCTCCTAGTCCGTAGAGGATGCTGGGCGCCCGTCCCAGTGCGGACTTACTCTGCAAGACTTGTATATAGTTGTTGCTTACATAAGGGTTCTGTTACAGTGGGAATCGGTCTTTGATTGATACTGTTTTTTGTTCATACTGTTAACTGGTTATGTGTATTCCAGGTTATATGGTATGCTTGGTGTGGGCTGGTACGAATCTTGCTCTTAGATTAACAAAATCCTTTCCTCGTATTGTCCATCTCCTCTGGGCACAGTTCTCTAGCTGAGGTCTGGGGGAGGGGCATGGAGGGATGAGCCAGTGCACACCCATACTAAAAGTTCTTTATAGTGCCCATGTCTCATGCGGAGCCCGTCTATACCCCATGGTCCTTACGGAGTCCCCAGCATCCTCTACGGACTAGGAAAAAAAGATTTACCTGTAGGTTTAAAATCTTATTTTTCCTTTTTTTTTTACTTTTTCATACTTAACGATCCACGTGGATTACGATTGGAACGGTAACCTTGCCCGAAGCATGGCGAGCAGACACGTTGCACTAATTGGGGTTCCCGGTCACTTTACAAAGAAAACGACACCCAAAAAAAACCAAAACCTCATGCCGACCTTTTGACCTGTCGACCTAGCACAGGTCGACCTTCCAACCCTGTCGACCTAGTGACTGTCGACCTAGACACTGTCGACACCCACACAGCCGCCGCGAAAATTGTCCCGGCCCACCCCAATTTTCGCTGCGCCGCCCCTTCAACAACGAACCTCCGCCCCCGCAACGGCCTCGCCCGTCAATCACATTGCGGTCGCATCCATCGGGGCAAACTGCGCTGCAGGGCGCTATTGCGGCCGAGTCTAAATACCCCCCTAAGCCGTTAGCTCAAGGCAAGATGGATCCCTTTTGTTTCCGCCAGATTGTGCATGTTACAGAAGTAATCAGTATTCCAGTCTTCAGCTGTTCCGTTTAGGTAGCCTCAGTTTCCTGTCCTTAGCTGGCAGTAGTAGAACCCTGTGAGCAGGGGCGTCTTAAGCGAGGAGGGGGCCCGAGTGCAGACTCCAGGTGGGCCCCCTCCTCTCCACGGTGCCGTAGGCTCTGACATTGTGCCGGAGGCTACTGCGCTTGCGCAGGTCTCCGGAAACATGACACCCGCCATGTTCCGGAGACAAAATTCAAACTGTGCATGCACAGCGGCCATTTTGGAGGGGACTCCGGAGAGGTGAATACTAAAATCTGGGTCCAATGTGTGCGGTGTGGGCCCCTCCTTGACCCAGGGGCCCGTGTGCACCACACACATTGCACCCATGATAGAAACGTCAATGCAGATGAGCTCTTCTGCTGCTGAAGCCCATCCACGTCTAGGCTGGATGTGCTCTGTGGTCACAGATGCTCTTCTGTATACCACTGTTGTTATTTGAGTTACTGTTGCCCTCTTGTCCGCTTTATCCAGTCTGGCCGTCCTCCTATCAGCTCGCATCCTTTCTAATGGTGGTTACGGTGTTTCTTTGAGAACACCGCAAAGAAGAACAACTCTTCCGGGTCCTTTATTCTGAAAATAATAAAACAATCTGTGTGCATACCTTTTTAAATGCACACAATGCAAATGAAAACTAGTATACAATGTAAAATATATGCCCCCTTGTGTTATCAGTATAGCTGCCTCAGCTGTGCTAATTAGGATCCACAGGCAAATTATGTAGAAATATTTGTAAGAATCCTAACTATAGTCCGTAAAACACCAAATTCCCTACGCATTTCGCATGGAACCACCGTGCTTCATCAGGATATCACAGTTTTCAGCCCCCAATGTTTGGATATAGTTAAGCTTTAAGTGATTTGCATTGTTTTTCACAGAAATATAACAACATGCAGTGGGCAACTTATAAGTAACTACAGAAATGTTAACATCCACAGCTAGGTTCTACAATACTGTGCTCCAGTATAACATATCAAAGTAAAGTTGAACAGGTTTAACTGTAAAAAGAAATCCAATTTAGTACCTTCAAAGATACCAATTATTTAATGTAATAAATTGTGAACCTCTAAAATACTGTCTTCTCCTTCCTATGTTTTTGTATACTAGAAAATAAAAATAATAACTGTGTAATATGCATGTAAGTGGTGGAGTACAGGAAGCTTTGGCAATTTCGTAAGGGGGCAGATACTGGTCTAAGATTTCTTGAGAGGGTAGAAAATAATAATAGCATCTCATAAATCTCTTCCTCTTGTATCTCTTACATCTTCAAGAGTATCCGATAGATCAGAGAGCCGGATGACTTTTCCGAAATGTGCCTTGCACTTAGCATTGCTACAGAACAGTGTTAAGAAGCTGACGGTAATGACCAAATTGCGCGTCGACACTAATAGATTAATAGACGCAGCACTTTCAGCGCCAAAGTGCATAGAACGTCTTATATTCCGCAGATGACACCCAGCCTGATATAAGGGCGCTCGATGGCTGCTACATTCCGCTGTCTCCATGCTCTCTCCTGTATTCTAAACAAATGTGCCCTGGGATAATTTTTGACATTGCAGAGGAAAGATCAGGTTCTAGTTCCGCGAGAGCCATGGGGTATTCTGCACAACCTTGTTAATGATTTTCTTTTTTTTTATTATTTTACCTTGATTTTTTTATTGGTACCTATTATTTCTGGGGCCAAACACCAACACCAATCATTTATGTTAATGTCTCAGATTTGGCACTGTATGGTTTTCAATGACTCCAGCTATTTATTAACCAAAGAAACATGAGTAAGCTGTATAATGTCACTAAAAATAAAAATAAAATATTCCAGACTTCAATTAGGGCAGCTGGTATAATATATTATCATTACAATATAAAGACTGTTGCTCGGATAAACATAGGGGGTCATTCCGAGTTGTTCGCTCGCAAGTGAATTTTAGCAGATTTGCTCATGCTAAACCGCCGCCTACTGGGAGTGAATCTTAGCATCTTAAAATTGCGAACAATGTATTCACAATATTGCGATTACACACCTCGTAGCAGTTTCTGAGTAGCTTCAGACTTACTCGGCATCTGCGATCAGTTCAGTGCTTGTCGTTCCTGGTTTGACGTCACAAACACACCCAGCGTTCGCCCAGACACTCCCCCGTTTCTCCAGCCACTCCTGCGTTTTTTCCGGAAACGGTAGCGTTTTTCCCCACACGCCCATAAAACGGCCTGTTTCCGCCCAGTAACACCCATTTCCTGTCAATCACATTACGATCGCCAGAACGATGAAAAAGCCGTGAGTAAAATACCTAAGTGCATAGCAAATTTACTTGGCGCAGTCGCAGTGCGGACATTGCGCATGCGCATTAAGCGGAAAATCGCTGCGATGCGAAGATTTTTACCGAGCGAACAACTCGAAATGACCCCCATAATCTGCTATGTGCAAATTAAAGGGGAAGTGCAGTCATGTTCATTTCTTTTTTTAAGCAATGCACCCCTGTCCTGTTGCACTAAGAAGGTGACCACTTTCCTGCTAGATCCTTACATTCAGCAGTGCAGTGCTAGAGGCTGCCAGGTGGGGGCGCTAAGAGAAGCTGCTGGGAGGCATTCAATGAGTACAGATGGGTCCACGGTTATCTTGACTAGTTTTCTGCGCCTAGGCACAACATGACTTATTAGCATAAACCATTCATCTATTGTTCTCAGCTGCAATACAATACAGAGAGAACTATACAGCAGGGGATTAAGTCATTACAGCAGGGGATTAAGTCCGATTGGCCAGTCGCAGTTAATCCTATTAAAGGTCAAGATAAATGTGGACCCATCTGTATGTGTACATGGAAGAAGGGACACTTGGGATGATCCAGAGCTGGGCACAGTTTTGATTATTTCCTGATATGACCAATGGTTGTGGTTGAGCCTCACTGGGCATGTGCAGATGTGGAACACAGATGGCATTTTTAGGGATTCCTGGCATTACTTCCGTCCGGGTGGTGATACAGTGATGCAGTTCATAGCAAATCCAGTCATCGTGCCCTCTGCCCCCACCCACTTCCTCTGAGAAGGTAAAATATACGGGAGATCTGCACACTTTCCCGGGAGCTGGGAAACTCCCCCCCAAACTTAGGAGTCTCCCGGAACTCCTGGGACAGTGGGCAGGTATGATATGTGAGTGAATCACCCGGACTTTTTAAGTGCATTCATTTATAACAAGATAAAAAGTTTAGTGAATGAGGTATTTGTAGAAAGTGGTGCTGTCTTAAGAACTATTGATTTAAACAAGTTGCAAATTACACTGTGTCGTCTACAGTTAACGCAGACGTTTTTAGGGAGGCACCAGTATTCAGCCTCTTCATTCGTTCGAAAATAGTGATGTCACCGAGGCATTCTGTTCCTTGTGCCTCACTGTTATCGCACTTTATTAGCTAATGAATATTTGCAATATTTGTTCCACTCAAACATAAAAAAAAAATAACTATCCACTGTCTAAGCAGCAGGTGCACTTTATATAAGCTTATGGGTGATGTAAGCCACCTGCAGCAGGTGGCACATTTTTGGGTGTGGACTAGGGAGGCCAATCCTGGGCCATTTTTTTCAATCCCGGGTACCGGGATTGAAAAATGGTCAATCCCGGAAACACCCGGGATAGGTTTGTTTCAGGTGTCCCCGCACATATAACTGACCACCATAATACCTGGGAGGGTGGGTAGGTCAATTCCTCTAGTTCGGTGAGTCTGTGCGACTAGTGGCGGGCGGCTGGTTGTGCAGCGTGACTCACCTCTGACTTCACGTCATGCTGCACAGGGGGAGGAGGGAGCCGGTCAGGTCCGTGCGGCGGGTGGCTGCACAGCGTGACCTCTGGCTTCACGTCACGCTCCGCAGGGGGAGCCGTGAGGAGGGAGCCAGTGAGGTGCGGGTGGCGGGCAGCTGGTTGTGCATCGTGACCTCTGACTTCACGTCACGCTGTGCAGGGGGAGGAGGGAGCCGGCCAGGTCCGTACGGTGGGTGGCGGCCGGCTGGCTGCGCAGCGTGACCTCTGGCTTCACGTCACGCTCTGCAGGGGGAGCCGGGAGCCGGTGACGTCTGTGCGGCGGGTGGTGGGCAGCTGTTTGTGCATCGTGACCTTTGACTTCACATCACACTGCGCAGGGGGACGAGGGAGCTGGAAGCATCTGGGCCTCCTCAGTACTCTCAACGCTGCCCGGCATTAAAAAAAACAAAGGACCGCCTGATCCCGTAATCTCCTTGATTGGAGCCCGGACGATTTTTGGCCTAAATCCCGGGATTCCACCAATCCCAGTCCCAGGATTGGCCACCCTAGTGTAGACACATAGATTTAGAACCATTGCCTAGTACACAGTATTTATTATGTCTTCTGCTATAGCACCAGTCTGTTCTGCGACCAATACTTGTACATAGCTTATTGTAAATCATGCCATGACATGCTATGTAGAAATGAATCTGTGGATATGTATCCTCCTAGCTGCCACAGATCTGCTCTCTCCTGCAGCCATGAATCTCCTCAGCCCCTCTCTGAGAGAGCTCATTGTCTTATATTTCACATGGCTTGCAGATAAAAGGAGAATCTCTGGCACCTCAGCTCCTTCCAGCCTCATAACCTTTATGGCTCCAGCCTATTCCTTTCAAGACTTACTTGTTATCTTATCCTCGCTATGCACCGGGCTCTCTATTCCTCCGCAAAAATGGCTGCAATTTCTGCCCCGCGTGCGCTTTCGTTAGGCCTTTCATGTATGTGAAAGTTCAGGTTGTGTTCTGATACCGGAGAAATTAAGTGTCCGCTGAAAGTACATTTCTCACTTTGAAGCCAGTTCGCTCTGATGGCTAGCGAGTGGGGGACGGGGCTTCGTGTATTGCTTTGCAACGTGCATCGGCCATTATTGGCTATTGCAGTCGTTTCCTTTTTCCTGTAAATAACGAAAAGAAAAAACAAAGGACGTTTCCTCCAAGAATTAATGCATTCTGACTGAGCGGATGACGTTTCATGTTCAAAAAGATCTTGTAAATGTTGAATTTAGAGGCAGATCCAATGAGCGATATTCTTGGTACCGCCTGTCATTTTTTCAAACACATGACCGTTAGGAGCTGATTGGCTGGAGCACAATTTATCATACGCAATGAGTTAAAATAAGAATATCGCTCATTGATAAATCTTTCCCTTCGTTTCTTGCAATTTGGTAAAATGTCCTGGAGACTCCAGAAATAGCGCATGGTCTTCCAGCTCCGCAGATAAGGAATGTCCATCAGTGGCCCAGTCCCTTGGTGTGACGTCATGTGCTCGTGGAGCATGCTAGCACAGGGCGACACTGCACCCTATGCCAGCCCATCCCCTGAGCACTTGAGGACAGGGGCTTCCAGCGCCAAAACATACAGCATTCATCGTGTCGGCATCGATTGCTTCCTTACGTTTTTCCAGATTTTCAGTGAAACATTGATGGTTGAAACCATGGCATGGCATGTAATCATGACGGCAAACATGTAACCATTCGATGCCACCCTTCCAATGACCATCCCTACCAGAGAGAATCTGACACTCCCTGAAGCCGGATGAAGTAGCTCTGGGTGGAACTCAGGGTGATGGTGCGTTTTGCTTCACCATACTCCAACCTTCACAGTGACACGTTTCACATGTGCCTGCTCTGCGCAGGATGCTATGAAACATGTTGTGCCGTTAAATCCTAGCTGACGTCACAGAACTCCTCTCGGTGTCTTGCTGAGGAGTGCTGGAAAAGGCTGCAGCTATTGCAGTTACCTATGGTAACCTGCCCAGATCTTACATGTGCAGCAGCAGCAGACACACAAATCATTCAGCTAATCAGATCTGAGCTATCATTAGCTACAGTAGTTAGTACATTCTAGAAAGTGATAGCTAGAACCTGATTGGTTGCGATTGGCAACTCCTCCTATTTTCTTTTCTCATACGAGGATGCTGGGGTCACATCAAGAACCATGGGGTATAGACGGGATCCGCAGGAGACAAGACATGGGCACTTTAAGACTTTCAAAGGGGTGTGAACTGGCTCCTCCCTCTATGCCCCTCCTCCAGACTCCAGTTTAGAATCTGTGCCCAGGCAGACTGGATGCACTCTGAGGAGCTCTACTGAGTTTCTCTGAAAAGACTTTGGCCCTCAATCCGAGTTGTTCGCTCGCAAGCTGCTTTTAGCAGCATTGCAGACGCTAAGCCACCGCCTACTGGGAGTGAATCTTAGCTTAGCAAAATTGCGAACGAAAGATTCTCAAAATTGCGATTAGAAATTTCTAAGCAGTTTCTGAGTAGCTCGACACTTACTCTGCCACTGCGATCAGTTCAGTCAGTTTCGTTCCTGGTTTGACGTCACAAACACACCCAGCGTTCGCCCAGGCACTCCCCCGTTTCTCCAGCCACTCCCGCGTTTTTCCCAGAAACGGCAGCGTTTTTTCACACACTCCCATAAAACGGCAAGTTTCTGCCCAGAAACACCCACTTCCTGTCAATCACATTACGATCACCAGAACGAAGAAAAAACCTCGTAATGCCGTGAGTAAAATACCAAACTTCTTAGCAAATTTACTTGGCGCAGTCGCAGTGCGAACATTGCGCATGCGCAATTAGCGGAAAATAGCTGCGATGCGAAGAAAATTACCGAGCGAACAACTCGGAATGAGGGCCTTTGTTAGGTTTTTTTATTTTCAGGGAGACTGCTGGCAACAGTCTCCCGGCTTCGTGGGACTTAGGGGAGAGAAGTCAGACCTACTTCTGTGAGTTTCAAGGCTCTGCTTCTTTGGCTACAGGACACCTTTAGCTCCTGAGGGTTTGATCACTAGGTACGCCTAGGGGCTCATTCCCAGAGCCGGCCGTCACCCCCCTTGCAGAGCCAGAAGTCAGAAGACCGGTGAGTAGAAGAAGAAAAGAAGACTTCAGTGACGGCTTTGAGGTACCGCACAGCGATCGCACGCTGCGCGTCATGCTCCCACTACACAGCGGCACTGTAGGGTGCAGGGCGCGGAGGGGGGGGGGGGGGAGGTGCCCTGGGCAGCATATCTAACCTCTATAACTAACTGGCAAGAGCGGACATAGTGCCAGGGCACTGTCCGGACCCCCGCCAGTATAAACATTTATTTAAAAAGAGCGGGTCTGAAGCGTGCCATTACGGGGGCGGAGCTAAGCCCTCACCTCACACAGCCCGGCGCCATTTTCTCTACACAAGGCTGCAACGCTGGTCCTTCCTCACACTGCTGCTTAAGTATCAGGGTGAAAAACGGGGGGGGGGGGGGGGGGGGGGCACAGTTATTTTGGTGCATTATTTGTAAATTATAAAAGCGCTGCAGGTCTGGGGCATTTCTGTGGTGTTTCAGACCGGATTGGGTGCTGGGGTGTGGGCTGGCAATAACTCCCTCTGTGTCTCTCTGACAGGCTTTACTGTGGGTCTGTCCCCTATAGGCCCAGTGTGTCTGCGTGTGTTGGGTGCACGTGTGTCGGCATATCTGAGGCGGAGGGCTCTTCCCAGGAGGAGACTATGTTAGGGACACAAACGGCTGTGGGAGTGACCCTGTCGGCACCGCCGACACCTGATTGGGTGAATGTTTTGAGTGCTCTGAATGCTAATGTCGCTTTGATAAATAAGAGATTGTATAAATCTGAGTCTCAGAACCAGGCTTGGAAGAAATCCGTAGAGGAATTATTGTTACAAGTTCAGACCCCCTCGGGGTCAGAAAAACGTTCATTTGCCCAGCTGGCAGACACGGATACAGACATGGACACTGACTCAAGTGTCGACTATAGTGATGCCAGATTAGATCCAAAACTGGCAAAGAGCATTC
Organism: Pseudophryne corroboree; assembly: GCF_028390025.1. Classification (NCBI taxonomy): domain Eukaryota; kingdom Metazoa; phylum Chordata; class Amphibia; order Anura; family Myobatrachidae; genus Pseudophryne; species Pseudophryne corroboree. The sequence continues at coordinate 64,479,844 of NC_086445.1, forward strand.
AGTACATGATTGTGGCTATAAAAATAAGATTTTAAACCTACCGGTAAATCTATTTCTCCTAGTCTGTAGAGGATGCTGGGGACTCCGTAAGGACCATGGGGTATAGACGGGCTCCGCAGGAGATAGGGCACCTAAAAAAAACTTTGACTATGGGTGTGCACTGGCTCCTCCCTCTATGCCCCTCCTCCAGACCTCAGTTAGAGAACTGTGCCCAGAGGAGATGGACAATACAAGGCAGGATTTAGAAATCCAAGGGCAAGATTCATACCAGCCCACACCAATCATACCATGTAACCTGGAACATACATAACCAGTTAACCGTGTGAACAACAACAGTAACGGTCCAAGACCGATTTCAACTGTAACATAACCCTTATGTAAGCAACAACTATATACAAGTCTTGCAGAGTTTCCGCACTGGGACGGGCGCCCAGCATCCTCTACGGACTAGGAGAAATAGATTTACCGGTAGGTTTAAAATCTTATTTTCTCTTACGTCCTAGAGGATGCTGGGGACTCCGTAAGGACCATGGGGTTTATACCAAAGCATCCAATCGGGCGGGAGAGTGCGTATGACTCTGCAGCACCGACTGAGCAAACGCTAGGTCCTCATCAGCCAGGGTATCAAACTTGTAGAATTTAGCAAAGTTGTAATGCCGAGACGCCTCGGGCAGCCACCCAAGAAGAGCCCACCTTCCTAGTGGAATGGGCCTTAACCGAATTTGGTACCGGCAATCCAGCCGTAGAGTGAGCCTGCTGAATTGTATTACAGATCCAGCGAGCAATAGTCTGCTTCGAAGCTGGTGCGCCAATCTTATTGGCCGCATACAGGACAAACAGAGCCTCTGTTTTCCCAATTCTAGCCGTCCTGGCTACATAAATCTTTAAGGCCCTGACTACGTCCAGGGATCTGCAATCCTCCAGGTCACTTGTAGCCACAGGTACCACAATGGGTTGATTCACATGGAATGAAGAAACCACTTTAGGCAAAAATTGCGGACGTGTCCTCAATTCAGCTCGATTCACATGAAAAATCAAGTAGGGGCTTTTGTGTGACAAAGCCGCCAATTCTGATACTCGCCTTTTGCTGATGCCAAGGCCAACAACATGACCACCTTCCAAGTAAGAAATTTCAACTCAACCTTGTTAAGCGGTTCAAACCAGTGTGATTTTAGGAACTGTAACACCACGTTGAGGTCCCTCGGTGCCACTGGAGGCACAAAAGGAGGCTGGATGTGTAGCACTCCCTTTACAAATGTCTGGACTTCTGGAAGAAAAGCCAATTCCTTCTGAAAGAAAATCGAGAGGGCCGAAATCTGAACCTTAGCAGAGCCTAATTTCAGACCCATATCCACTCCTGTCTGTAGGAAGTGGAGAAAACGACCCAGATGAAAATCTTCCGTAGGTGCATTCCTGGTCTCACACCACGACACATACTTTCGCCAGATACGGTGATAATGCTTAACCGTCACCTCCTTCCTAGCCTTTATTAAAGTAGGGATGACCTCTTCCGGAATCCTCATTTTCGCTAGGATTCGGCGTTCAACCGCCATGCCGTCAAACGTAACCGCGGTAAGTCCTGAAATACACAGGGCCCCTGCTGCAACAGGTCTTCCCTCAGAGGAAGAGGCCAGGGATCTCCTGTGAGCATCTCTTGTAGATCTGAGTACCAGGCCCTTCGAGGCCCGTCTGGGACAACGAGTATCGTCTGTACTCTTCTTTGCCTTATGATCCTCAACACTTTTGTGATGAGAGGAAGAGGAGGAAACACGTAGACCGATTTGAACACCCACAGTGTTATCAGAGCGTCTACTGCCACTGCCTGAGGGTCCCGAGACCTGGCACAATACCTCCGAAGCTTTTTGTTGTGGCGTGACGCCATCATGTCTATTTGAGGAGATCCCCAAAGACGTGTTATGTCTGCAAAGACTTCTTGATGAAGTCCCCACTCTCCTGGATGGAGATCGTGTTTGCTGAGGAAGTCTGCTTCCCAGTTGTCCACTCCCGGAATGAAGACAGCCGACAGAGCGCTTACATGATTTTCCGCCCAGCGAAGAATCCTGGTGGCTTCCGCCATCGCGACTCTGCTTCTTGTCCCGCCTTGGCGGTTCACATGAGCCACTGCTGTGACCTTGTCTGATTGAATCAGGACCGGTAGGTTTCGAAGAAGACTCTCCGCTTGTCGAAGGCCGTTGTAAATGACCCTAAGTTCCAACACATTGATGTGTAGACAGGACTCCTGGTCTGACCAAAGTCCCTGAAAATTTTTTCCCTGTGTGACCGCTCCCCATCCTCGGAGGCTCGCGTCCGTGGTAACCAGGATCCAGTCCTGAATTCCGAACCGGCGACCCTCCAGCAGGTGAGCACTTTGCAACCACCACAGGAGAGATACTCTGGCCCCTGGGGACAGAGTTATTTTCCGATGTAAGAACAGATGGGACCCGGACCACTTGTCCAGAAGGTCCCATTGAAAAGTCCTTGCATGGAACCTTCCGAAGGGAATGGCCTCGTAAGCCGCCACCATTTTTCCCAGAACTCGAGTGCATTGGTGAACTGACACCATTTTCGGTTTTAGCAGGTCTCTGACCATGTTCTGGATGTCCTGGGCTTTCTCTATTTGTTCCGTATCCAGTATCATACCTAGGAACGGTAGTCGAGTTGCCGGAATCAACTGTGACTTCGGTAGATTTAGAATCCAACCGTGTTGCTGGAGCCACACTGCTCAGCAATTTCTCCCTTGATCTCGCTTTTATCAGGAGATCATCCAAGTATGGGATAATTGTGACTCCATGCTTGCACAGGACCACCATCATTTCCGCCATTATCTTGGTTAAAATCCTTCGGGGCCGTGGAAAGTCCAAACGGCAACGTCTGAAATTGGTAATGACAATCCTGTACAGCGAATCTCAGGTATTCCTGATGGGGGGGCATATATGGGGACATGAAGGTACGCATCCTTTATGTCCAGAGACACCATAAACTCCCCCTCCTCCATGTTGGCTATTATCGCTCTGAGTGATTCCATTTTTAATTTGAATCTTTTTATGTACAGGTTTAGGGATTTCACATTCAAAATAGGTCTGACCGAACCGTCCGATTTCGGTACCACAAATAGGGTTGAGTAGTAACCATTCCCTGCTGGTGCAGGGGAACCTTGATTATCACTTGCTGTATACACAGCGTTTGAATTGCAGCTAACACTACATCCCTTTCCGATGTGGAAGCTGGTAGGGCCGATTTGAAAAATCGTCGCTGGGGCATCTCCTTAATTCCAGTTTGTACCCCTGGGAAACTATTTCCAACACCCAGGGATTCAGGTCTGATCTGACCCAGGCCTGACTGAAAAGTCGAAGACGTGCCCCCACCGGTGCGGACTCCCTCAGGGGAGCCTCAGCGTCATGCTGTGGGTTTTGAAACAGCCGGGGAGGACTTTTGGTCCTGGGCACCTGCCCTTACCTCTGGCGAGGAAAGAGGATCCCCGACCTCTTCTGGACTTGTGCGACCAAAAGGACTGCATCTGATAGGGTGTTACTTTCTTTTGCTGTTGGGGAATATATGGTAAAAAATTTGATTTACCTGCCGTAGCTGTGGAAACCAGGTCCGTCAGCCCATCCCCAAACAATACCTCACCCTTATAGGGTAGTACTTCCATATGTTTTTTGGAATCCGCATCACCCGTCCATTGGCGAGTCCATAAGGATCTTCTCGCCGAGATAGACATGGCATTGGCCCTAGAAGCTAGCAATCCAATGTCCCTTTGAGCATCCCTCATAAATAAGACTGCGTCTTTTATATGGGCTAAAGTTAAGAATATAGTATCCTTATCCATATTATCAAATTGATCTGTCAGCTCATCTGTCCAAGCTGCAATTGCGCTACACACCCATGCCGACGCAATTGTCGGTCTTAGCACAGCACCCGTATGAGAATAAATACACTCTAAGGTAGTTTCTTGCCTGCGATCTGCAGGGTCCTTAAGGGCCGCTGTGTCAGGAGACGGTAGCGCCACTTTCTTGGACAAGCGCGTCAGGGCCTTGTCCACAGTGGGGGATGATTCCCAAATCTCCCTGTCCTGGTTAGGGAAGGGGTATGCCATATAAATTCTTTTGGGGATCTGCGGTCTCTTTTCCGGAGTCTCTCAAGCTTTTCCAAAGAAATCATTTAATTCATGAGATGCGGGAAAATTTATAATCTGTTTCTTTTCCTTAAACATGTGTACCCTTGTGTCGGGGACCGAGGGTTCATCCTCAATATGCAACACATGCCTTATTGCCACAATCATACACTGAATGGTTTTAGTCACCCTAGGGTGCAATTTTACTTCATCATAGTCGACACTGGAATCAGAATCCGTGTCGGTAATAGTGTCTTGTGTTAAGGGACGCTTTTGAGACCCCGACGGGCCCTGTGAGTCGGTCCAATCCGAGGATTGACCCCCTGATGTCCCCCCTAATTCAGCCTTATCAAGCCTTTTATGCAAAGATGCCACACTTGCATTCAACATGCCACATGTCCATCCATTCCGGAATCGGCACAACCGACGGGGACACACCACTCATTTGCTCCACCTCCTCCTTGGAGAAGCCTTCCGCTTCAGACATGTCGACACCACGTACCGACATCCCACACACACAGGGATTTACCTACAAGGGGACAAAACCCCAACCAGGCCCTTAGGAGAGACAGAGAGAGAGTATGGCAGCACACACCCAGCGCTTAATAACACTGTGGAAAAATATGACCAGATAGCGCTTTTTTATATAATAATATTCCAATTCCCACTCACTGCGTCGCCAATGTGCCCCCCTCCTCTTTTTTCCAGCCTGTGAAGTTCAGCAGGGGAGAGACCAGGGAGCCAGCGTTCTGTGGAGAAAATGGCGCTGGTTAGTGCTGAGGATCAAGCCCCGCCCACCCGACGGCGGGCTTCGGTCCCAGTGCTTTTTTTATTAAAATGGCGGGGGATTCTTGGAGATACTGCCTCCGCAGCCTAATCCATCTTAACATGCCCAGAAGTTAGGAATATTGCTGCCCAGGGCGCCCCCCCCCCCCCCCTCCCCAGCGCCCTGCACCCTTCAGTGCTGCTCTGTGTGTGTATAGTGGGAGCAAATGGCGCGCAGCTTACCGCTGCGCACCTTACCTCATGAAGAACTGATGTCTTCTGCCTTCTCATACTCACCCAGCTTCTATCTTCGGCATCTGTGAGGAGGACGGCGGCGCGGCTCCGGGACGAACCCCAGGTGAGACCTGTGTTCTGACACCCTCTGGAGCTAATGGTGTCCAGTAGCCTAGAAACAGAGCCCAACCGTAAAGCCAGCTCTGCTTCTCTCTCCTCAGTTCCACGATGCAGGGAGCCTGTTGCCAACAGGACTCCCTGAAAATAAAAAACCTAACAAAATTCTTTTAAAACAGAAAACTCTGGAGAGCTCTCTGCAGTGTACCCTTTCTCCTCTGGGCACAGAATCTAACAGGTCTGGAGGAGGGGCATAGAGGGAGGAGCCAGTGCACACCCATAGTCAAAGTTCTTTTTAGGTGCCCTATCTCCTGCGGAGCCCGTCTATACCCCATGGTCCTTACGGAGTCCCCAGCATCCTCTAGGACGTAAGAGAAAGACGTATTACATATCACTGAGGACCCTACTGTTCCTGATACTAGGGTCTGTATGTATAAAGGAAAGAAACCTGAGGTAACGTTTCCTCCCTCTCATGAACTGAACACGCTTTGTGAAAAGGTTTGGGAAAATCCTGACAAAAAGTTTCAGATTCCCAAAAGGATTCCAGTGGCTTATCCGTTTCCCTCTGGGGATAGGGAAAAATGGGAGTCACCCCCCATTGTGGACAAAGCTCTATCACGGCTGTCCAAAAAGGTGGCTCTTCCGTCCCCTGACACGGCAACCCTAAAGGATCCTGCGGATCGTAGGCAGGAAAATACATTGAAATCCATTTATGTCACCGTGGGTACGCTACTCAGACCGGCTATTGCTTCTGCGTGGGTGAGTAGTGCTATCGAAATATGGGCAGATAACTTGTCATCTGAAATAGATACCCTGGATAGGGATAGCGTGCTTTTGACACTAGGTTATATCAGAGCAGTCTACCTAAAGGAAGCTGCGAGGGATATTGGCCTCTTGGGATCAAGGGCCAATGCCATGGCGGTCTCAGCTAGGAGAGCATTGTGGATTCATCAATGAAATGCGGATGCTGACTCTAAGAAAGCTATGGAGTCTCTACCGTAAAAGGTGGTGTATTGTTTGGTGACGGCCTCGCTGATTTGGTATCTACGGCTACCGCGGGTAAGTCATCATTTTTACCTTATGTGCCTGCATCACAAAAGAAAGCACACCACTATCAGATGCAGTCCTTTCGGCCCAATAAATACAGAAGAGGCCGTGGGTCCTCCTTCCTTGCTACTAGAGGAAGGGGTAAAGGTAAACGATCACCGGCCGTGGCCGGTTCCCAGGAGCAGTAGTCCTCCCAGGCTTCTGCCAAATCCACCGCATGACGCTGGGGCTCCTCTGCGGGAGTCCGCACCAGTGGGGGCATGTCTCAAGCTCTTCAGTCAGTTCTGGGCTCGTTCGGCCCTGGACCCATGGGTTTTAGAAATAGTGTCCCAGGGGTACAAACTGGAGTTTCAAGACGTTCCCCCTCACCGATTTTTCAAATCGGCCTTACCAGCTTCTCTTCCGCACAGGGAGGTCGTATGCGCCGCAATACAAAAATTGTGTCACAATCAAATCATTGTCAGGGTTCCCCCGTCGCAACAGGGAGAAGGCTTTTATTCGAGCGTGTTCGTGGTCCCGAAGCCAGACGGCTCAGTCAGACCAATCCCGAACCTCAAATCCCTCAATCTCTCCGGGCAGTGATCTCCAGTCTGGAGGAGGGGGATTTTATGGTGTCGGTAGACATAAAGGATGCCTTCTTACATGTTCCCATTTATCCTCCACATCAGGGTTACCTGAGGTTTGCAGTTCAGGATTGTCATTACCAATTTCAGACGTTGCCGTTTGGCCTGTCTACGGCTCCGAGGTTTTTCACCAAAGCAATGGCCGAAATGATGGTTCTCCTGCGCAGGCAAGGAGTCACAATTATCCCGTACTTGGACAATCTCCTGATAAAGGCGAGATCCAGGGAACAATTACTGCAGAACATTACGCACTCCCTGACAATTCTGCAGCAATTTGGTTGGCTCCTAAACTTGCAAAAATCACAGTTGGTTCCGATGAGACGGCTGTCGTTTTTGGGAATAATTCTGGACACAGAATTACAGAGAGTTTTTCTTCCAGTGGAAAAGGCTCTGGAAATTCAGAACCTGGTCAAACAAATTCTGAAACCAGCAAGAGTATCGATCCATCAATGCACTCGGTTGCTGGGGAAGATGGTGGCGGCCTACGAGGCCATTCAGTTTGGCAGATTCCATGCCAGAGTGTTTCAGTGGGACCTGTTGGACAAGTGGTCCAGGTCCCATCTACACATGCACCGAATGATAACCCTGTCTTCCAGGACCAGAATCTCACTCCTGTGGTGGCTGCACAGCTCTCACCTCCTAGAGGGACGCAGGTTCGGGATCCAGGACTGGATCTTAGTGACCACGGATGCGAGTCTCCGAGGCTGGAGAGCAGTGACACAGGGGGAAAGCTTCCAGGGAAGATGGTCAAGCCAGAAAATGTGTCTACACATAAACGTTCTGGAGTTAAGGGCCATTCAAAACTGCCTTCTGCAAGCGGAACATCTTCTTCGCAATTGGTCCGTCTTGATTCAGTCGGACAACATAACAGCAGTAGCGTACATAAACCGCCAGGGCGGAACAAAGAGCAGAAAGGCAATGGCAGTGGCAACAAAGGTTCTCCATTGGGCGGATAGGCATACAAGCGCTCTGTCAGCGATCTTCATTCCAGGGGTGGACAACTGGGAAGCAGACTTCCTCAGCAGACACGATCTCCATCCAGGAGAGTGGGGTCTTCATCAAGAGGTCTTTACAGAAGTGACAAGTCTTTGGGGAATTCCTCAAATAGACATGATGGCGTCTCGCCTCAACAAGAAACTTCAGAGATATTGTTCCATGTCGAGAGACCCTCAAGCAATAGCAGTGGACGCCCGAGTGACACCGTTGGTGTTTCAGTCGGTGTACGTGTTTCCTCCGCTTCCACTTGTTCAAAAAGTAATAAAGATCATAAGAAGAACAAAGGTTCAAGCGATCCTCATTGTTCCAGACTGGCCAAGGAGGACTTGGTATCCAGATCTTCAGGAATAACTCATAGGAGATCCCTGGCCTCTTCCTCTGAGGGAGGATCTGTTAAAGCAGGGGCCGTGCGTGTTCCAAGACTTACCGCGACTTCATTTGACGGCTTGGAGGTTGAACGCCGTATCCTAGCCCGAAAGGGTATTCCCAAGGAAGTCATCCCCACTCTTATTCAGGCCAGGAAAGGAGTAACGTCTAAACATTACCACGTATTTGGAGGAAATACGTGTCTTGGTGTGAATCCAAGAAGGCTCCTATGGAAGAATTTCAGTTAGGACGTTTTCTCCAATATCTACAAGCCGGTGTGGACGCGGGCCTAAAGTTGGGCTCAATTAAAGTACAAATTTCAGCTTTATCGGTTTTCTTCCAAAGACAATTGGCCTCCCTTCCAGAAGTTCAGACTTTCGTGAAAGGCGTGTTGCACATCCAACCTCCCTTTGTGTCCTCTGTGGCACCGTGGGATTTTAACGTGGTGTTGCAATTCCTTCAATCTCATTGGTTTGAACCTTTACAGAAGGTAGAGTTGAAATTCCTCACTTGGAAAGTGGTCATGCTGTTGGCCTTGGCATCCGCAAGGCGGGTGTCTGAATTAGCGGCCTTGTCTCACAAGAACCCTTATTTGATTTTCCATGAAGATAGGGCAGAGTTGAGGACTCGTCAGCAGTTTCTGCCGAAAGTGGTTTCGTCGTTCCACTTGAACCAACCTATTGTGGTGCCAGTGGCTACTGACGCCTTGCTGTAATCGAAGTTTCTCGATGTAGTATGAGCTTTGAAAATTTATGTCGCCAGAACGGCTCAGTTTAGGAAAACAGAGGCTCTGTTTGTCCTGTATGCTCACAACAAAATTGGCTGGATCTGTCATACGATTCAGCATGCTCATTCTACGGCTGGATTGCCGTTACCAAAATCGGTGAAGGCCCATTCTACCAGAAAGGTGTGCTCGACCTGGGCGGCTGCCCGGGGGGTCACGGCATTACAACTTTGCCGAGCGGCTACTTGGTCGGGTTCAAACACCTTTGCGAAGTTCTACAAGTTTGATACCCTGGCTGATGAGGACCTCATGTTTGGTCAATCGGTGCTGCAGAGTCATCCGCACTCTCCCGCCCGTTCTAGAGCTTTGGTATAACCCCATGGTTCTTGATGTGACCCCAGCATCCTCTAGGACGTATGAGAAAATAGGATTTTAATACCTACCGGTAAATCCTTTTCTCTTAGTCCGTAGAGGATGCTGGGCGCCCGACCCAGTGCGTACTATATCTTCAGTTTTTGTTGCATTTTTAACACAGGTTGTGTTACGTTTTAGTCAGCCTGTTGCTGACGTTGTTCATGCCGTTGATTTGCGTTATGTTAAATGCCATGTTGTACGGCGTGCTTGAGGTGTGAGCTGGTATGTATCTCACCTTAGTTTAACAATAAATCCTTTTCCTCGAAATGTCCGTCTTCCTGGGCACAGTTCCTATAACTGGAGTCTGGAGGAGGGGCATAGAGGGAGGAGCCAGTTCACACCCCTTTGAAAGTCTTAAAGTGCCCATGTCTCCTGCGGATCTTGTCTATACCCCATGGTTCTTGATGTGACCCCAGCATCCTCTACGGACTAAGAGAAAAGGATTTACCGGTAGGTGTTAAAATCTTTTTTTTTTATAAAGTTTAATCATTGTCCCCCTTATGTAATAATGGTAATTCAAATCTGCGCAAACCTATGAAATCCGGCCTGTGGATCCACAATGGAGTCTCCACAATCACTCCACAGAATGGGTATAGTATTGTCCCACACTGCGCAATCACAGTACACGCGGGATCCTGTCCACCATACAGAAAATTGTGTGGACTGCATTTGGGGTCTGTTCATGAAAAAAAGAGTGGAGAAGTTGCCCATGGCAACCAGTCAGCTGCTCCGTACAGTTTTATAGTATGCAAATTATACATGTTACTTCAATACTGATTGGTTGCCATGTGCAACTTCTCCACTGGCTCACTTCTCCACTCTTATCACTGCTTCATGAGTAGACCCCTTATACTGTGACTGCGCCAGTGTGGGGCAATCTGTATACACATTGGCCCTCATTACGAGTTGATCGCTCGCTAGCTGCTTTTAGCAGCAGTGCAAACGCTAAACCGCTGCCCTCTGGGAGTGTATCTTAGCTTAGCAGAACTGCTTGAAAAAAAATTTCATGCAGTTTCAGAGTGGCTCCAAACCTACTCCTACCTTGCGATCACTGCAGACAGTTTAGTTCCTGTTTTGACGTCACATACACGCCCTGCGTTCGGCCAGCCACTCCCCCGTTTCCCTAGGCACGCTTGTGTTATCCACTGTCACGCCTGCGTTTTCTTAGCACACTCCCGGAAAATGGTCAGTTACCTCCCAGAAACGCCCCTTTCCTGTCAATCACTCACCGATCAGCGGAGCGACTGAAAAGTCACTCGACCTTGTGTAAAACTGCATAGTTTTGAGTGAAAGTACTTTGTGCGTGCGCACTGCGGCCCATACGCATAACAGCCGATTTTTAGCCTGATCGTTGCGCTGCGAACAACTGCAGCTAGCGATCAACTCGGAATGACCCCCATTGTCCCCCTGAAACAGGGAGCTGTTAACATAGACCCCAATGTTTGTATTTGTAACCCGGTTATGCTGATTCTTCTTTATGTACTGTAAACACTGTTTGGTAGTCTTTGTGATCAATGCCGTTTAAGAAGTATATAATTATTTACAGATTATTACCTTATTTTAGAGGATTGTTTAGTACATCTCTCACAGGACTGTATGTATAACTCACTAACTAATTAAGAAGTATGATTACCATGCAAGAAAATGTGTACTAATAACTCAGTGTATGTTACCTAACCCTGTCAGCAATTATCCTATCTGTCTGTAACACGTTAGCATTATGGCCTGTATTCCGGTTATTGTCCACCGTTTTTGGAAGCCGCCATTATGAGAACCCTTCTTAACCTACCTGTGTACCAGGACCCAAGATCATGACTGAAAATGGCAGCAACTCACAATTCATTTATTGGCTGCATTTCAGGAATAGTAGTTTGGCTTTCAAAATGGCTGCCTTGAGCAGCAATGAGTTTCCCACCTTCTGGGTTACCACAAAGTAATAGTTTCAGCCCTCACTCCTTCCCTGGGATGTTTTTGAGGTACACCTGTCTCCAGTATTCTGTACTAATTACGGTTCCGGTATGAATGGTCGACCATGTTATGGTCGACAGTCATTAGGTCGACCACTATTGGTCGACATTGGCATGGTCGACATGGACACATGGTCGACACATGAAAAGGTCGACATGAGTTTTTTAACTTTTTTGGGTGTCGTTTTTTGCGTAAAGTGACTGGGAACCCCAATTAGTGCACCGCGTCCCCTCGCGTGGTGCCTTCGCTCCGCTACCGCTTCGCTCGGCACAGATTACCGTTCCAATCGTAGTCCATGTGGATCGTAAAGTATGGAAAAGTTCCCCAAAAGAAAAAAAGTAAAAAAACTCATGTCGACCTTTTCATGTATCGACCTTTCATGTGTCGACCATTTTCACGTGTCGACCATGTGTCCATGTCGACCTTGTCAATGTCGACCAATAGTGGTTGACCTAATGACTGTCGACCATAACATGGTCGACCATGTGAACGGATACCACTAATTACTGTCTATAGACAGTGTATAACACAGTGGGGGAGTGTCATCACAGCTTGGGGACAAATAAAGTACAGCACCAACCAATCAGCTCTTAACAGTCATTTTCCAAATACAGCCAGTTCAATGACAGAAGTGATTGGTTGGTACTTTTACTCGCTCCACTTTATATCTCTCCTAGCATTGATAAATGTCCAGAGGGGGCGGGGATGGGGGTCATGCACTAAAATAACATTATGGATGGTTCCTGAAGCCATCCAATCAGAAGCAGAGTATTTATCTTGCCTTTGGGATCAGACCCCCTCCCCAGAAGGCCTCAGTGTAGTATGGGAAATTTAAAAAACATAAGTGTTTCTGGGTCCTTGTCAGTGGAGGCCATTCATGCGTTAGGAATATGTTTTGCAGATGTTTATGGCCCCCCATTCCCTGCTTACATTCTGCAGGTGTCAGATGTGTCCTGTGTTATTTATGCATGTATACTAACATCTTTATAGAGCATGTTAGGATCATTTTAACAAATATGTGTCGTGTGTATATGATTTATGTGTGTTTCATTTATTTATTGCTTCTTGTAGGTCCTTTTGTTTTGCATCACAGCTGCCCTCTACATGTTCTTTTTCAGGTAGGTTCAGTTTTGTTTTTGCTTTCTAGAATTCCTGTCTGCTAGGTTACAGCTCGTTAGTGTCCGACAAGTTGAATTTTAACAGTAAAAACAATGTTTTCAATTAGTGCTACTGTATGTTATTCAGGAAATTGAAAGTCGATTCACTTTGTAACACAATATTATTATTTTGTTCGCACAACAAATGCAATAATAGGGGTCTACTACGCTTGGCCACTGTCGGGATCCCGACCGCCGGAATGCCAGCAGCAGGGCAAGCGCAAAAGACACCTTTGCAGGCTCGCTGCGCTTGCCACACTGCGGGCATGGTGGCGCGCTACACACGCCGTGCTATTTTTTCTCCCTACAGGGGTGTCGTGGACCCCCAAGGGGGGGAATAGGTGTAGGTATCCCAGCGGTTGGTATCCTGGCGCCGGTATGCTGAGCGCCAGGATCCTGACAGCCAGGATATCGAGTGCCACCCCAATAATAGTATGGATGAATGTTTTTCATTCAATAGCTGTAAACTAAATAAATGTGTACTTTACTGTCATATTTTACCTGTTTCCTAAAAACCGTAAAGGCGGTCATCTTGTTAACCAAGATTCAAATACACACACGTGATGTGATAACAGGAGGCAGGTTTTGGAAGTTACTTTTTGCGGTGTCTTCCACAAATCTTGTGGCAATATGGCAGGGGAGGGGGGGTTAGTAAGGTTTAGTAAGTAACTCAAATAGTCAATTGACTGTAAGTCGGACACATCTCCCAAAGCCTGCAAATTTGGTCTTGTCATGGAGGAGGAAAGTCTCTGATCCTTAAGTAAAGATTTTCAATAAAAAAAAATGACTCTTCGTAAAGTTTTGCAAACTTGCAAAAGAAATGTATTTTTCAGTAACCATGAGCCTCGGTTATGTCCCTTGTGCAGAGAGAGGCTTATACCTATATGGGTTCTTGAATCTGGGTGTAGTATGGTATGCCGACAGCCGGGCCCCCAGCGGCCAGCATACCGGCGCCAGAATCCCGACCACCGGCATACCGACAGATGGGCAAGCGCAAATGAGCCCCTTGCGGGTATGGTGGCGTGCTATGCGCGCCACACTATCTATTCTCCCTCCAGGGGGGTCGTGGACCCCCAAGAGGGAGAAAAAGTTTTGGTATACCGGGTGTTGGGATTCCGGCGCCGGGATCCCAACAGCCGGCAAACTGAAGACCACCCCTTGAATCTGTGTGAGTTTAGAATTGTTGATCTGTCCCTTGTCAATATCACACCAATGTGACTGTCGCACAATGCCACACACATAAGTACATCCAGGTCACACTCATATACACAGTGCCTCATTGTCACTGGCCAGAGACTACTCCTTCCATTCATCTGGTCATCAGCACTGACGCCATGAAATCTGTAACCTCTGAAGAGAGAGTTTGAATTCCAGTTTTTCAATGGGCCCAAGTGCTGGATCCAGTGCTAATAATATCTCACAATGCAGACCAACTAACCTACATCATTATCTCACAGTGCCTCCAGAGAAGCTCCCTATCTCACCCGACATCAGTCGTTTCCTGACCCGATCTTTCCTGTGCTGTGGCGGCCACACAAAGTATTGGGTGTCTTATTTTAAATACCCTGCACTGATATTAGAACCTAGATCTTGGTCAGCAGTCAGCATAGGGAACATCCGCTACTATCTGAAATAATTAGCAAAAGGCCAAATGGGGCCCCAAACAGGGACAATATTCATTTACTTGAATCGGGATGACCCAGACCATTGCCAACGTTAGCTATGATGTACAGAAGGTGTTTAATTAATGTGCCACCTGATCGGCTATTGCTCCACTGTCTACGTCCCTGTGATGCCTTTATAAATGACAATAGATTATTATTATTACCAGTTATTTATATAGCGCACACATATTCCGCAGCGCTGTACAGAGAATATTTGCCCATTCACATCAGCTCCTGCCCCAGTTGAGCTTACTCTCTATGGGGGTGATTCCGAGTTGTTCGCTCGCTAGCTGCTTTTAGCAGCATTGCACACGCTAAGCCGCCGCCCACTGGGAGTGTATCTTAGCATAGCAGAATTGCGAACGAAAGATTAGCTAATTTTCTCGTAACGATTACCCCGCAGTTTCTGAGTAGCTCCAGACTTACTCTGCCATTGCGACCAGCTCAGTCCTTTTCGTTCCTGGTTTGATGTCACAAACACACCCAGCGTTCGCCCAGCCACTCCCCGTTTCTCCAGCCACTCCTGCGTTTTCAACTAGCACGCCTGCGTTTTTCCGCACACTCCCATAAAACGGCCAGTTTCCGCCCAGAAACACCCACTTCCTGTCAATCACATTACGATCAGCACAGCGATGAAAAAGCTTTGTTATGCCGTGAGTAAATCTACTAAGTTTTGAGCTAAAATACTTAGCGCATGCGCACTGCGTACCATGCGCATTTTCGCATTAGTCGCTCCGTTGCGAAAATCGGCAACGAGCGAACAACTCGGAATGACCCCCTATATTCCCTATCACATGTGCACACATTCACTAGGGTTAATTTTGTTGGGAGCCAATTAACCTATCAGTATATTTTTGGATTGTGGAAGGAAACCGGAGCACCCGGAGGAAACCCACACAAGTCCGGGGAGAATATACAAACTCCACACAGTTAGGACCAATAATAATACATAATAATTCTTCTTCAGTGGTATGAGGTCCCCACCCAGGCGGGCCCACTGTGCTTTTCCCCATTTAAACTGCATGAGAACATGGTCGGGCTTGGAAGGGATTGCCTCCAAGTACAAACTGATAGAAAAATCTTTGTCCAAATCATAGGTACAATGATTCTGACCATAAGCCTCTCATCACCCACCGGAATAATAATCACAGAGTATACTGATTGGCCTATACGGAGTTTTCCCCTTACTGTTTATTTAAATCCTCCCAAGATATTATCCAATCTGCATTTCTCTCATTCCTGGAATATCCATCTGTGTTCCCCAAGTAGTTTTAAATTCCTTAAGAGACGCAGCCGCCTCCACCTCTGCTATTCAAACTTAACTCGATATTGGTGAACAGCTATTTCCATAGATTACACCCCTCCCCTCCAAGCCTCCCACAGATACTGAGATATTGCTGCTCTCATTTACTGCTGCTTTCCTGACAGTCAGGGTCAGCGTTATACATCATTGCCACTCAAGTATTTTACATTGCCTCCAGTTACAACCCCCTAATCTTATGCCGTGAAACAGCCCACGGCTCCTATCAAGAGCCTAAAGTAACTCGCATTAAAATAAATTGATGCAAATGCCCAGAATATGAGATATTTAAAATTGACTGCCAGCATATATTACTGGAATAGATGTGAGGCATGTTCATTAGTCATGCATGCTGGATGTAAAGAGAAACGCAGGAGCAAGCTGATTGGTAGAACATATAGCGTTATAAGGATAATTGCAGTATCATTCACAACTTTAGAGAGCAAATCAAGGGCCAGAAGTCTGGATAGCAAATCATTTTACAGGAGTCCATTGTGATGGTCATAGCTAGGGAACGGGGCTTCCAGCCAATCAGAGGACGGCAATTGAGACTCAACCAGCGGATTTCCCATTGAATGCCTCCCATTGAATGCATTTCCCGTTAAGGTCCTCCTATTGAGTGCATTTCCCATTGAATGCCTCCCACTGAGTGCATTTCCCATTGAGATGTAGCAGGTCACTGCTAAAACACAAATGTATTATTATTATTATTATTACTGCTCATAGCCTACGTTAGGGCTTCCAGTTCCATTGTGCATGTGGGAACTGTCTATCCAGGTCACACACCTGCATTTCCCCTGAGATTGGCCCAACAAAGCCGTCTTACTCTTGTTATCGGTAGTAATTTTGTTCTATAATTCATTCATTATTTTTTTTAATAACTGATCCTGGATATATATTTTCCTTATGCCTATTATATATTTGGGGTGGTCTTTAGTTTGCCAGCTGTCGGGGTCCCGGCGCCCAGTATACCGGCGCTGGAATCCCAACAGCCGGCATACTGACACCTTTTCTCCCTCTTGGTGGTCCACGACCCCCCTGGAGGGAGAATAGATAGCGTCGCCACCGTGCCCGCAGCGTGGCGACCGCAGCGAGCCCGCAATGGGCTCATTTGCGCTCGCTCAGCTGTTGGTATGCCGGCGGTCAGTATTCCAGCGCCGGTATGCTGTGCGTCGGGACCCCGACAGCTGGCATACCATACTACACCCATATATTTGTACTCGTATTTGAATACTATCTGTATCTGAACAGTTCCTATAAAGCTATAAGGATTGTTATTATTCCAGTGTTTACACATGCCAAGCGACCATTAACCAAGACTCATACATTAATTGTTGTTATTAAACTTTTGTCTTATGGAAACAGCTCTCAGCTTTTCCTTTCCATAGAAAAAGGTCTGCCAGGTTGTAATCATACTGCATTAATATACCACCATTAATCTCCAGCTCACAAGTAAATAGGTACAAAACAACTCAAATCTATGTTTATTTGTCTACCAGAAGGCAACATTAACTTTCAAATCGTCCTATCGTTACTCAGAATTCCTTCACTACAACAACCTCTACTCCACCTGCGTTCATACCTGCATGTGGGCCGACATGTTTGGCAGAGACCTGGAATTGCAATTAGTAACTGAGAACAGCCACGTTATGATGTGCTGATATCAGCTCCTGTGGAACAAGAGACATCTGGGGAAGCTTAGCTTACCATTGCAGGATATAAGCAATTACTTAAAGCCGCACTACCTCCTAGGAAAATATTTTCCTAAGGTGCCCTGTCCTCCTACAGAACTGTGTCGGCTTTGTCAGGTCTACAATGTGCTGGCAAAGTCATTTTGTGAAACAGCCTAAATTAGTGTCTATGGGGAGGGCCCGATCACAAGCCGTGGATTCTTGATTGCCGTTAGTGATTGATCGGCAATTTACTTTCCCAGGCCCCCTGTTTGTGGATGAGTCCCGGCAAAATAGCTACGCAAAGCCTGCTCCGACTAATTGGAGCGTGCACCTTAGTAGATATTGCCCTAGGTTGTAGTGAGGTGGGAAGTAGTGAGGAGTATAATGTCATTAATAATTATCAATGTTGAATATAACATATGGTAAACATATAAAAAAAAGATTCTGTGGAAAACCAGTGGGTATAATGGGGTTCTGTATGATTTACCGACGGACACAATACCGACAGCCAGTGACCTACAGTCAAAATACCAACGCGGTCACAATACCCAAATTCATTATGCCGACATGAAGGGTAATTCCACTGATAGGGATAATATGCTGAGCACTGATAGAGATAATTTGCTGGGCACTGATAGGGATAATATGCTGAGCACTGATAGAGATAATTTGCTGGGCACTGATAGGGATAATATGCTGAGCACTGATAGAGATAATTTGCTGGGCACTGATAGGGATAATATGCTGAGCACTGATAGGGATAATATGCTGTGCATGGATAGGGATAATATGCTGAGCACGGATAGGCATAATATGCTGGGCACTGATAGGGATAATATGCTGAGCACTGATAGGGATAATATGCTGGGCACTGATAGGGATAATATGCTGAGCACTGATAGGGATAATATGCTGTGCATGGATAGGGATAATATGCTGAGCACGGATAGGGATAATATGCTGGGCGCTGATAGGGATCATATGCTGGGTATTGATCGGTATAATATGCCGGGCACTGATAGGGATAATATGCTGGGCACTGATAGGGTGATAGGGATAATATGCTGGGCACTGATGGGGATAATATGCTGGGTACTGATAGGGTGATAGGGATAATATGCTGAACACTGATAGGGATAATATGCTGGGCACTGATAGGGATAATATGCTGGGCACTGATGGGTATAATATGCTGGGTACTGATGGGGATAATATGCTGGGCACTGATGGGGATAATATGCTGGGTACTGATAGGGATAATATGCTGGGCACTACTTATAGGGTGATAGGGATAATATGATGAGCACTGATAGGGTGATAGGGATAATATGCTGAGCACTGATAGGGATAATTTGCTGGGCACTGATAGGGATAATATACTGTGCACGGGAAGGGATAATATGCTGGGCACTGATAGGGATAATATGCTGGGCACTGATTGGGATAATATGCTGGGTACTGATAAGGAATATGTGCTGGGCACTGATAAGGATTAATATGCTGGGCACTGATAGGGATAATATACTGTGCACGGATAGGGATAATATGCTGGGCACTGATAGGGATAATATGCTGGGTACTGATAAGGATAATGTGCTGGGCACTGATAAGGATTAATATGCTGGGCACTGATAGGAATAATATGCTGAGCACGGATAGGGATAATGTGCTGAGCACTGATAGGTATAATATGCTTGGTACTGATAGGTATAACATGCTTGGTACTGATAGGTATAACATGCTTGGCACTGATAGGTATATGATGCTGGGTACTGAGACACAGCGACGCGAGACTGTGACTTTAACTGCACAGGGATTGTTGTTTTTGCTCTAACGTACAAAGTTGCAGATGAAGTACAATGGACATTGGTGCCAGAAAAGCTGCAGCCGCTCAAATCAGAGACGTTTTTTTACAGATTCAGACTCAGTCGCAAATTGATGTACAAATGACGCAATCTCCAGTGCTCAGTGTACGCTAGCAAAGTACTGTGTCACTTCCAGTTTTAATTATGCAAGTGAGACGCACAATTTGAGCTGAGTCACACGGGCCCTGTCGCGCCAAGAGGAGCTATTTTAGCGGCCTTTTAGCCATATTATAAAAAGACACATCTGTATTTGTCTGCAGTATATCTGAGTCATTGTATAGATTGTGATTCATTGTATAGATTGCGGTTCCTGTTAAAAAAAATTCTAATATCTCATTAGTAACATGAAATGGGAAAAACTTGAAACTGTTGTAGCAATAGGAAGACCTCAATCCCCCTAAAAATCTCCCATCTTTGCCATGGGGAGTGGCACGTACCCCCAAAGCATTCCCACTAGTCGGGACAGAACCCCCTGCGGATCAGGACTGTCCCCTCTACATCTTAATATTAGCGAGTAATAGGAAATATGCAGTGTGTAAATGGTGAATGTGCCTGATAATGATAAGCCCTGGGCAGCCCCCTGTCTGGGTGTAGCGACATTGCTGGAGGTAAATGTACGGGAACACGGTCATTATTATTACAGGGAACAATTACTTCATTTCTAAAAATTCCTACTGACAAAAGATTGTCTTAATCTGTGGTGTAATTCCGAGAGGAGCCATTCATTCAGGATTATTGTTACCCACTCAAATGTTTACAAAGCTCTTCGCAAACACCAGGCGTGAAATGTTCTTTCACCTACATCCCTGAAGTCTTCTAGTGTAGAATGTTACTGCAGTGTTCTGTTACCACTCCAGGGAAATCCTAGACGTCTCCCTTATAGCCTGCAGTAATCCAAACAGCTTTCATATTTCTGCCAAATCTGTAAAATATCTGTTTCGTTTTAATAGACTGGGGCCTATTTATCAAGCTTTAAATCACGTGGTAAGGCTGTTTCTGCATTATTAATGGAAATTTATCTAACTGGGCTATTTAACAACAGCCTAATAGAATACCGCAGTCTCCATACTTGTCATTCTCCTGAATGAGTAACGTTTTGGATCTTGTCTGTGATTGCAGCATCTCTAACTGATAGGTAAAGCGCCTTTGGAGGGTGATCTACTCCCATCCATCCTCTTATGTGTCTAAGTGTGCGTACTGACCGTTTACAGTACACACAGTAAAGACTCCGAGTCAGAACCCAGAAGTTTGTTCTTTGACCTTTGCAACCAGCAAGCAGCAAAACACCTCTCTGTCAAAGGCCGGTCCAGCCTCTTCTCTGATGCCCTGTTCTGGCAGGAGATTATTCCCGACAACCGGCATCCCGGCCATAAGTAAACTGGGCGAGTTACAGTTAGGGCGGAGGGTGGGGCCTATTTTTAGGCAGTACCAGGGGGGTTAAGATGCGGGGGTAGGTTAAGTTAGGGTTAGGCACTAAGGGGAGGGTTAGGGTTAGGATGCTGGGAAGGGGGGGGGGGAGGGGGTTAGGGGTAGGGGAGAGGGAGGAACATACTTACCTCACCCCTGTCGATATTGCAAACATCGGGATGCCGTTATCTGTACTGTGACCGCCGGCATTCCGTCCGCCATCAATCATACTGAACCCCGCTATTGCAGTAGGAAGAATTACTATTTAACTTTGGTAGAACAAGATAATCCCCACCCCTATAGGAAGGCACAAATATGCAGAATACTTTTATTTATTTATTTATTTATATATATATATATATATATATATATATATATATATATATTAGGTGATCATTGTGCCCTACGGGCGCTCTTCACACCATCGCAAGGTGCTACGCCCCCTTAATTCTTGCACGCCCTTGGGGTCGAACAGCGCATGCAGGGCACGATGAATCGCCTAGTAGGTGCTGTGGTTGGGGGAGTATATATGTATGTATATTGTGGGAGGGAGTCTGTATATGCTGCGGCCTGAGGGTTGGGAGTTGTTGTGCTTGGGGGATTTGCGGATGCGGTGGACAGGGGGATGGGGGACGGTGACCGCAGGTGCCATGGGTGGGGAAGGGCCACATGGAGTGGTTGGGTGGATGGGGGAGGGTATTGAGAGGTGATGTGTGCAGGGTATGATGTCACCAGTACACAGACAGGTGGTTAGTGAGCAGGATGAGGGTGACAGAGTGGAGTGGTGGGGAGTACTCAGTAGCTATAGGCGTAGAGTAGAGTGGAGTGGTGGGGAGTACCCAGTAGCTATAGGTGTGGAGTATAGGTGTGACGTAGAGTGGAGTGGTGGGGAGTACTCAGTAGCTATAGGCGTGGAGTATAGGTGTGATGTAGAGTGGAGTGGTGGGGGGCACTCAGTAGCTATAGGCGTGGAGTATAGGTGTGATGTGGAGTGGTGGGGAGTACTCGGTAGCTATAGGTGTGGAGTATAGGTGTGACGTAGAGTGGAGTGGTGGGGGGTACTGAGTAGCTATAGGCGTGGAGTATAGGTGTGATGTAGAGTGGAGTGGTGGGGAGTACTCGGTAGCTATAGGCGTGGAGTATAGGTGTGACGTAGAGTGGAGTGGTGGGGAGTACTCAGTAGCTATAGGCGTGGAGTATAGGTGTGATGTAGGGTGGAGTGGTGGGGAGTACCCAGTAGTTATAGGTGTGGAGTTTAGGTGTGACGTAGAGTGGAGTGCTGGGGAGTACTCAGTAGCTATAGGTGTGGAGTATAGGTGTGACATAGAGTGGAGTGGTGGGGGGTACTGAGTAGCTATAGGCGTGGAGTATAGGTGTGATGTAGAGTGGAGTGGTGGGGAGTACTCGGTAGCTATAGGCGTGGAGTGTAGGTGTGACGTAGAGTGGAGTGGTGTGGAGTACTCGGTAGCTATAGACGTGGAGTATTGGTGTGACGTAGAGTGGAGTGGTGGGGGGTACTGAGTAGCTATAGGTGTGGAGTATAGGTGTGATGTAGTGTGGAGTGGTGTGGAGTCTCAGTAGCTATAGGCGTGGAGTATAGGTGTGACGTAGAGTGGAGTGGTGGGGAGTACCCAGTAGCTATAGGCGTGGAGTATAGGTGTGACGTAGAGTGGAGTGGTGGGGAGTACTCAGTAGCTATAGGCGTGGAGTATAGGTGTGACGTAGAGTGGAGTGGTGGGGAGTACTCAGTAGCTATAGGCGTGGAGTATAGGTGTGACGTAGAGTGGAGTGGTGGGGAGTACCCAGTAGCTATAGGTGTGGAGTATAGGTGTGATGTAGAGTGGAGTGGTGTCGAGTACTCAGTAGCTATAGGCGTGAAGTATAGGTGTGACGTAGAGTGGAGTGGTGGGGAGTACCCAGTAGCTATAGGTGTGGAGTATAGGTGTGACGTAGAGTGGAGTGGTGGGGAGTACCCAGTAGCTATAGGCGTGGAGTATAGGTGTGACGTAGAGTGGAGTGGTGGGGAGTACCCAGTAGCTATAGGCGTGGAGTATAGGTGTGACGTAGAGTGGAGTGCTATGGAGTACTCAGTAGCTATAGGTGTGGAGTATAGGTGTGACGTAGAGTGGAGTGGTGGGGAGTACTCAGTAGCTATAGGCGTGGAGTATAGGTGTGACGTAGAGTGGAGTGGTGGGGAGTACTCAGTAGCTATAGGCGTGGAGTATAGGTGTGATGTAGGGTGGAGTGGTGGGGAGTACCCAGTAGTTATAGGTGGGGAGTTTAGGTGTGACGTAGAGTGGAGTGCTGGGGAGTACTCAGTAGCTATAGGTGTGGAGTATAGGTGTGACATAGAGTGGAGTGGTGGGGGGTACTGAGTAGCTATAGGCGTGGAGTATAGGTGTGATGTAGAGTGGAGTGGTGGGGAGTACTCGGTAGCTATAGGCGTGGAGTGTAGGTGTGACGTAGAGTGGAGTGGTGTGGAGTACTCGGTAGCTATAGACGTGGAGTATTGGTGTGACGTAGAGTGGAGTGGTGGGGGGTACTGAGTAGCTATAGGTGTGGAGTATAGGTGTGATGTAGAGTGGAGTGGTGTGGAGTACCCAGTAGCTATAGGCGTGGAGTATAGGTGTGACGTAGAGTGGAGTGGTGGGGAGTACTCAGTAGCTATAGGCGTGGAGTATAGGTGTGACGTAGAGTGGAGTGGTGGGGAGTACTCGGTAGCTATAGGCGTGGAGTATAGGTGTGACGTAGAGTGGAGTGGTGGGGAATACTCAGTAGTATAGGTGTGGAGTATAGGTGTGATGTAGAGTGGAGTGGTGGGGAGTACCCAGTAGATATAGGTGTGGAGTTTAGGTGTGACGTAGAGTGGAGTGGTGTGGAGTACTCAGTAGCTATAGGCGTGGAGTATAGGTGTGACGTAGAGTGGAGTGGTGGGGAGTACCCAGTAGCTATAGGTGTGGAGTATAGGTGTGATGTAGAGTGGAGTGGTGTGGAGTACTCAGTAGCTATAGGCGTGAAGTATAGGTGTGACGTAGAGTGGAGTGGTGGGGAGTACCCAGTAGCTATAGGTGTGGAGTATAGGTGTGACGTAGAGTGGAGTGGTGGGGAGTACCCAGTAGCTATAGGCGTGGAGTATAGGTGTGACGTAGAGTGGAGTGGTGGGGAGTACCCAGTAGCTATAGGCGTGGAGTATAGGTGTGACGTAGAGTGGAGTGCTGGGGAGTACTCAGTAGCTATAGGTGTGGAGTATAGGTGTGACGTAGAGTGGAGTGGTGGGGAGTACTCAGTAGCTATAGGTGTGGAGTATAGGTGTGACGTAGAGTGGAGTGGTGGGGAGTACCCAGTAGCTATAGGTGTGGAGTATAGGTGTGATGTAGAGTGGAGTGGTGGGGAGTACTCAGTAGCTATAGGCGTGGAGTATAGGTGTGACGTAGAGTGGAGTGCTGGGGAGTACTCAGTAGCTATAGGTGTGGAGTATAGGTGTGATGTAGAGTGGAGTGGTAGGGAGTACTCAGTAGCTATAGGTGTAGAGTGGAGTGGTGGGGAGTACCCAGTAGCTATAGGTGTGGAGTATAGGTGTGATGTAGAGTGGAGTGGTGGGGAGTACTCAGTAGCTATAGGTGTGGAGTATAGGTGTGATGTAGAGTGGAGTGGTGGGGAGTACCCAGTAGCTATAGGCGTGGAGTATAGGTGTGACGTAGAGTGGAGTGGTGGGGAGTACCCAGTAGTTATAGGTGTGGAGTTTAGGTGTGACGTAGAGTGGAGTGCTGGGGAGTACTCAGTAGCTATAGGTGTGGAGTATAGGTGTGACGCAGAGTGGAGTGGTGGGGAGTACCCAGTAGCTATAGGTGTGGAGTATAGGTGTGATGTAGAGTGGAGTGGTGTGGAGTACTCAGTAGCTATAGGCGTGGAGTATAGGTGTGACGTAGAGTGGAGTGGTGGGGAGTACCCAGTAGCTATAGGCGTGGAGTATAGGTGTGACGTAGAGTGGAGTGGTCAGTAGCTAAAGGCGTGGAGTATAGGTGTGACGTAGAGTGGAGTGGTGGGAGTACTCGGTAGTTATAGGCATGGAGTATAGGTGTGACGTAGAGTGGAGTGGTGGGGAGTACTCGGTAGCTATAGGCGTGGAGTATAGGTGTGACGTAGAGTGGAGTGGTGGGGAGTACTCAGTAGCTATAGGCGTGGAGTATAGGTGTGACGTAGAGTGGAGTGGTGGGGAGTACTCGGTAGCTATAGGCGTGGAGTATAGGTGTGACGTAGAGTGGAGTGGTGGGGAGTACTCGGTAGCTATAGGCGTGGAGTATAGGTGTGACGTAGAGTGGAGTGGTGTGGAGTACTCAGTAGTATAGGTGTGGAGTACTCAGTAGCTATAGGCGTGGAGTATGGGTGTGACGTAGAGTGGAGTGGTGGGGAGTACTCAGTAGCTATAGGCGTGGAGTATAGGTGTGACGTAGAGTGGAGTGGAGTATAGGTGTGATGTACAGTGGAGTATAGGTGTGATGTAGAGTGGAGTGGTGGGGAGTACTCAGTAGTTATAGGCGTGGAGTATAGGTGTGACGTAGAGTGGAGTGGTGGGGAGTACTCAGTAGTTATAGGCGTGGAGTATAGGTGTGATGTAGAGTGGAGTGGTGGGGAGTACTCAGTAGCTATAGGTGTGGAGTATAGGTGTGATGTAGAGTGGAGTGGTGGGGAGTACTCAGTAGCTATAGGCGTGGAGTATAGGTGTGACGTAGAGTGGAGTGGTGGGGAGTACTCGGTAGCTATAGGTGTGGAGTATAGGTGTGACGTAGAGTGGAGTGGTGGGGAGTACCCAGTAGCTATAGGTGTGGAGTATAGGTGTGACGTAGAGTGGAGTGGTGGGGGGTACTGAGTAGCTATAGGTGTGGAGTATAGGTGTGACGTAGAGTGGAGTGGTGGGGAGTACTCGGTAGCTATAGGTGTGGAGTATAGGTGTGACATAGAGTGGAGTGGTGGGGGGTACTGAGTAGCTATAGGTGTGGAGTATAGGTGTGACGTAGAGTGGAGTGGTGGGGGGTACTGAGTAGCTATAGGTGTGGAGTATAGGTGTGACGTAGAGTGGAGTGGTGGGGGGTACTGAGTAGCTATAGGTGTGGAGTATAGGTGTGACGTAGAGTGGTAGGGGGGGGGGGTACTGAGTAGCTATAGGCGTGGAGTATAGGTGTGATGTAGAGTGGAGTGGTGGGGAGTACTCGGTAGCTATAGGTGTGGAGTATAGGTGTGATGTAGAGTGGAGTGGTGGGGAGTACTCAGTAGCTATAGGTGTGGAGTATAGGTGTGATGTAGAGTGGAGTGGTGGGGAATACTCAGTAGCTATAGGTGTGGAGTATAGGTGTGATGTAGAGTGGAGTGGTGGGGAGTACTCGGTAGCTATAGGTGTGGAGTATAGGTATGATGTAGAGTGGAGTGGTGGGGAGTACTCGGTAGCTATAGGTGTGGAGTATAGGTGTGATGTAGAGTGGAGTGGTGGGGAGTACTCAGTAGCTATAGGTGTGGAGTATAGGTGTGATGTAGACTGGAGTGGTGGGGGGTACTCAGTAGCTATAGGCGTGGAGTATAGGTGTGATGTAGAGTGGAGTGGTGGGGAGTACTCGGTAGCTATAGGTGTGGAGTATAGGTGTGACATAGAGTGGAGTGTTGGGGGGTACTCGGTAGCTATAGGTGTGAAGTATAGGTGTGATGTAGAGTGGAGTGGTGGGGAGTACTCAGTAGCTATAGGTGTGGAGTATAGGTGTGATGTAGAGTGGAGTGGTGGGGAGTACTCGGTAGCTATAGGTGTGGAGTATAGGTGTGATGTAGAGTGGAGTGGTGGGGAGTACTCAGTAGCTATAGGTGTGGAGTATAGGTATAATGTAGAGTGGAGTGGTGGGGAGTACTCGGTAGCTATAGGTGTGGAGTATAGGTGTGATGTAGAGTGGAGTGGTGGGGAGTACTCGGTAGCTATAGGTGTGGAGTATAGGTATGATGTAGAGTGGAGTGGTGGGGAGTACTCGGTAGCTATAGGTGTGGAGTATAGGTGTGATGTAGAGTGGAGTGGTGGGGAATACTCAGTAGCTATAGGTGTGGAGTATAGGTGTGATGTAGACTGGAGTGGTGGGGGGTACTCAGTAGCTATAGGCGTGGAGTATAGGTGTGATGTAGAGTGGAGTGGTGGGGAGTACTCGGTAGCTATAGGTGTGGAGTATAGGTGTGACATAGAGTGGAGTGGTGGGGGGTACTCGGTAGCTATAGGTGTGGAGTATAGGTGTGATGTAGAGTGGAGTGGTGGGGAGTACTCAGTAGCTATAGGTGTGGAGTATAGGTGTGATGTAGAGTGGAGTGGTGGGGAGTACTCGGTAGCTATAGGTGTGGAGTATAGGTGTGACGTAGAGTGGAGTGGTGGGGGGTACTGAGTAGCTATAGGTGTGGAGTATAGGTATGATGTAGAGTGGAGTGGTGGGGGGTACTGAGTAGCTATAGGCGTGGAGTATAGGTATGATATAGAGTGGAGTGGTGGGTGGTACTCAGTAGTTATAGGTGTGGAGTATAGGTGTGACGTAGAGTGGAGTGGTGGGGAGTACTCGGTAGCTATAGGCGTGGAGTATAGGTATGATGTAGAGTGGAGTGGTGGGGAGTACTCGGTAGCTGTAGGTGTGGAGTATAGGTGTGATGTAGAGTGGAGTGGTGGGGAGTACTCGGTAGCTATAGGTGTGGAGTATAGGTGTGACGTAGAGTGGAGTGGTGGGGGGTACTGAGTAGCTATAGGTGTGGAGTATAGGTGTGATGTAGAGTGGAGTGGTGGGGAGTACTCGGTAGCTATAGGTGTGGAGTATAGGTGTGATGTAGAGTGGAGTGGTGGGGAGTACTCAGTAGCTATAGGTGTGGAGTATAGGTGTGATGTAGAGTGGAGTGGTGGGGAGTACTCGGTAGCTATAGGTGTGGAGTATAGGTGTGATGTAGAGTGGAGTGGTGGGGAATACTCAGTAGCTATAGGTGTGGAGTATAGGTGTGATGTAGAGTGGAGTGGTGGGGAATACTTAGTAGCTATAGGTGTGGAGTATAGGTATGATGTAGAGTGGAGTGGTGGGGAGTACTCAGTAGCTATAGGTGTGGAATATAGGTGTGACGTAGAGTGGAGTGGTGGGGAGTACTCGGTAGCTATAGGTGTGGAGTATAGGTGTGATGTAGAGTGGAGTGGTGGGGAGTACTCAGTAGCTATAGGTGTGGAGTATAGGTGTGATGTAGACTGGAGTGGTGGGGGGTACTCAGTAGCTATAGGCGTGGAGTATAGGTGTGATGTAGAGTGGAGTGGTGGGGAGTACTCGGTAGCTATAGGTGTGGAGTATAGGTGTGACATAGAGTGGAGTGTTGGGGGGTACTCGGTAGCTATAGGTGTGAAGTATAGGTGTGATGTAGAGTGGAGTGGTGGGGAGTACTCAGTAGCTATAGGTGTGGAGTATAGGTGTGATGTAGAGTGGAGTGGTGGGGAGTACTCGGTAGCTATAGGTGTGGAGTATAGGTGTGATGTAGAGTGGAGTGGTGGGGAGTACTCAGTAGCTATAGGTGTGGAGTATAGGTATAATGTAGAGTGGAGTGGTGGGGAGTACTCGGTAGCTATAGGTGTGGAGTATAGGTGTGATGTAGAGTGGAGTGGTGGGGAGTACTCGGTAGCTATAGGTGTGGAGTATAGGTATGATGTAGAGTGGAGTGGTGGGGAGTACTCGGTAGCTATAGGTGTGGAGTATAGGTGTGATGTAGAGTGGAGTGGTGGGGAATACTCAGTAGCTATAGGTGTGGAGTATAGGTGTGATGTAGACTGGAGTGGTGGGGGGTACTCAGTAGCTATAGGCGTGGAGTATAGGTGTGATGTAGAGTGGAGTGGTGGGGAGTACTCGGTAGCTATAGGTGTGGAGTATAGGTGT
Source organism: Pseudophryne corroboree (assembly GCF_028390025.1). NCBI lineage: Eukaryota > Metazoa > Chordata > Amphibia > Anura > Myobatrachidae > Pseudophryne > Pseudophryne corroboree. The sequence goes on from NC_086445.1 coordinate 64,508,197, forward strand.
GACATAGAGTGGAGTGGTGGGGGGTACTCGGTAGCTATAGGTGTGGAGTATAGGTGTGATGTAGAGTGGAGTGGTGGGGAGTACTCAGTAGCTATAGGTGTGGAGTATAGGTGTGATGTAGAGTGGAGTGGTGGGGAATACTCAGTAGCTATAGGTGTGGAGTATAGGTGTGATGTAGAGTGGAGTGGTGGGGAGTACTCGGTAGCTATAGGTGTGGAGTATAGGTATGATGTAGAGTGGAGTGGTGGGGAGTACTCGGTAGCTATAGGTGTGGAGTATAGGTGTGATGTAGAGTGGAGTGGTGGGGAGTACTCAGTAGCTATAGGTGTGGAGTATAGGTGTGATGTAGACTGGAGTGGTGGGGGGTACTCAGTAGCTATAGGCGTGGAGTATAGGTGTGATGTAGAGTGGAGTGGTGGGGAGTACTCGGTAGCTATAGGTGTGGAGTATAGGTGTGACATAGAGTGGAGTGTTGGGGGGTACTCGGTAGCTATAGGTGTGAAGTATAGGTGTGATGTAGAGTGGAGTGGTGGGGAGTACTCAGTAGCTATAGGTGTGGAGTATAGGTGTGATGTAGAGTGGAGTGGTGGGGAGTACTCGGTAGCTATAGGTGTGGAGTATAGGTGTGATGTAGAGTGGAGTGGTGGGGAGTACTCAGTAGCTATAGGTGTGGAGTATAGGTATAATGTAGAGTGGAGTGGTGGGGAGTACTCGGTAGCTATAGGTGTGGAGTATAGGTGTGATGTAGAGTGGAGTGGTGGGGAGTACTCGGTAGCTATAGGTGTGGAGTATAGGTATGATGTAGAGTGGAGTGGTGGGGAGTACTCGGTAGCTATAGGTGTGGAGTATAGGTGTGATGTAGAGTGGAGTGGTGGGGAATACTCAGTAGCTATAGGTGTGGAGTATAGGTGTGATGTAGACTGGAGTGGTGGGGGGTACTCAGTAGCTATAGGCGTGGAGTATAGGTGTGATGTAGAGTGGAGTGGTGGGGAGTACTCGGTAGCTATAGGTGTGGAGTATAGGTGTGACATAGAGTGGAGTGGTGGGGGGTACTCGGTAGCTATAGGTGTGGAGTATAGGTGTGATGTAGAGTGGAGTGGTGGGGAGTACTCAGTAGCTATAGGTGTGGAGTATAGGTGTGATGTAGAGTGGAGTGGTGGGGAGTACTCGGTAGCTATAGGTGTGGAGTATAGGTGTGACGTAGAGTGGAGTGGTGGGGGGTACTGAGTAGCTATAGGTGTGGAGTATAGGTATGATGTAGAGTGGAGTGGTGGGGGGTACTGAGTAGCTATAGGCGTGGAGTATAGGTATGATATAGAGTGGAGTGGTGGGTGGTACTCAGTAGTTATAGGTGTGGAGTATAGGTGTGATGTAGAGTGGAGTGGTGGGGAGTACTCAGTAGTTATAGGTGTGGAGTATAGGTGTGACGTAGAGTGGAGTGGTGGGGAGTACTCGGTAGCTATAGGCGTGGAGTATAGGTATGATGTAGAGTGGAGTGGTGGGGAGTACTCGGTAGCTGTAGGTGTGGAGTATAGGTGTGATGTAGAGTGGAGTGGTGGGGAGTACTCGGTAGCTATAGGTGTGGAGTATAGGTGTGACGTAGAGTGGAGTGGTGGGGGGTACTGAGTAGCTATAGGTGTGGAGTATAGGTGTGATGTAGAGTGGAGTGGTGGGGAGTACTCGGTAGCTATAGGTGTGGAGTATAGGTGTGATGTAGAGTGGAGTGGTGGGGAGTACTCAGTAGCTATAGGTGTGGAGTATAGGTGTGATGTAGAGTGGAGTGGTGGGGAGTACTCGGTAGCTATAGGTGTGGAGTATAGGTGTGATGTAGAGTGGAGTGGTGGGGAATACTCAGTAGCTATAGGTGTGGAGTATAGGTGTGATGTAGAGTGGAGTGGTGGGGAATACTCAGTAGCTATAGGTGTGGAGTATAGGTATGATGTAGAGTGGAGTGGTGGGGAGTACTCAGTAGCTATAGGTGTGGAATATAGGTGTGACGTAGAGTGGAGTGGTGGGGAGTACTCGGTAGCTATAGGTGTGGAGTATAGGTGTGGTGTAGAGTGGAGTGGTGGGGAGTACTCAGTAGCTATAGGTGTGGAGTATAGGTGTGATGTAGACTGGAGTGGTGGGGGGTACTCAGTAGCTATAGGCGTGGAGTATAGGTGTGATGTAGAGTGGAGTGGTGGGGAGTACTCGGTAGCTATAGGTGTGGAGTATAGGTGTGACATAGAGTGGAGTGTTGGGGGGTACTCGGTAGCTATAGGTGTGAAGTATAGGTGTGATGTAGAGTGGAGTGGTGGGGAGTACTCAGTAGCTATAGGTGTGGAGTATAGGTGTGATGTAGAGTGGAGTGGTGGGGAGTACTCGGTAGCTATAGGTGTGGAGTATAGGTGTGATGTAGAGTGGAGTGGTGGGGAGTACTCAGTAGCTATAGGTGTGGAGTATAGGTATAATGTAGAGTGGAGTGGTGGGGAGTACTCGGTAGCTATAGGTGTGGAGTATAGGTGTGATGTAGAGTGGAGTGGTGGGGAGTACTCGGTAGCTATAGGTGTGGAGTATAGGTATGATGTAGAGTGGAGTGGTGGGGAGTACTCGGTAGCTATAGGTGTGGAGTATAGGTGTGATGTAGAGTGGAGTGGTGGGGAATACTCAGTAGCTATAGGTGTGGAGTATAGGTGTGATGTAGACTGGAGTGGTGGGGGGTACTCAGTAGCTATAGGCGTGGAGTATAGGTGTGATGTAGAGTGGAGTGGTGGGGAGTACTCGGTAGCTATAGGTGTGGAGTATAGGTGTGACATAGAGTGGAGTGGTGGGGGGTACTCGGTAGCTATAGGTGTGGAGTATAGGTGTGATGTAGAGTGGAGTGGTGGGGAGTACTCAGTAGCTATAGGTGTGGAGTATAGGTGTGATGTAGAGTGGAGTGGTGGGGAGTACTCGGTAGCTATAGGTGTGGAGTATAGGTGTGACGTAGAGTGGAGTGGTGGGGGGTACTGAGTAGCTATAGGTGTGGAGTATAGGTATGATGTAGAGTGGAGTGGTGGGGGGTACTGAGTAGCTATAGGCGTGGAGTATAGGTATGATATAGAGTGGAGTGGTGGGTGGTACTCAGTAGTTATAGGTGTGGAGTATAGGTGTGATGTAGAGTGGAGTGGTGGGGAGTACTCAGTAGTTATAGGTGTGGAGTATAGGTGTGACGTAGAGTGGAGTGGTGGGGAGTACTCGGTAGCTATAGGCGTGGAGTATAGGTATGATGTAGAGTGGAGTGGTGGGGAGTACTCGGTAGCTGTAGGTGTGGAGTATAGGTGTGATGTAGAGTGGAGTGGTGGGGAGTACTCGGTAGCTATAGGTGTGGAGTATAGGTGTGACGTAGAGTGGAGTGGTGGGGGGTACTGAGTAGCTATAGGTGTGGAGTATAGGTGTGATGTAGAGTGGAGTGGTGGGGAGTACTCGGTAGCTATAGGTGTGGAGTATAGGTGTGATGTAGAGTGGAGTGGTGGGGAGTACTCAGTAGCTATAGGTGTGGAGTATAGGTGTGATGTAGAGTGGAGTGGTGGGGAGTACTCGGTAGCTATAGGTGTGGAGTATAGGTGTGATGTAGAGTGGAGTGGTGGGGAATACTCAGTAGCTATAGGTGTGGAGTATAGGTGTGATGTAGAGTGGAGTGGTGGGGAATACTCAGTAGCTATAGGTGTGGAGTATAGGTATGATGTAGAGTGGAGTGGTGGGGAGTACTCAGTAGCTATAGGTGTGGAATATAGGTGTGACGTAGAGTGGAGTGGTGGGGAGTACTCGGTAGCTATAGGTGTGGAGTATAGGTGTGATGTAGAGTGGAGTGGTGGGGAGTACTCAGTAGCTATAGGTGTGGAATATAGGTGTGACGTAGCAGTGTGATTCCCTTTGCTGTCGTGTGTGACATATCTGTGACTTAATAATGAGCGTGTATTCTGAGCAGGTAAACCCTCGCTGGTTTCGTGAGATGTTGATTCAGCTGCCGTGGGCGGGAGCTGCGGGTCAGTAGCAATGGGTCGCGATCAGTGTTGCATTCTGTCCCCGGTCGGGTGTATATGGTATATTCCGCCTGACGGGCCTCATGCCTTCACTGTTTCTGCCTGTGGCAGATGGTCTTACCATGGCGGCCGTCCGGTGGTCTAGCTGTATTCCGCCAGGCATCGCGCTTTCCCAGGAGCGGAGCAACGGGCGGACCTAGGCTGCAGACGGAGGGAGGCGATTGTTAACAAATATGTGTTAGAGGCGGCCAGCAGCACATGTCCCGTCCCGCTTGGCGCCCAGCCTGTGTTGCAGCGGAAGGAGTTTGCCCTGGGGTGTGGGGGTCAACAGGCAGGCAAGTTATGTAGCCGGGAGAGGAGCGCCAGGGCGGCAACCTGCTGCCTGCGAGTACCATCAGTATCCGTGGTGTTACCCTCCCTGCAGATGCTGTCAGTGTCCATAGTGTACCCCTCACTGCTGCTACCGCTGGCCATATACACCTCCCTGTACAGTAAGTAGTCACTGTGCACATTGTACCTCACTCTGCTGCTGCACAGCAAATGGCGCAGCTCCCTGCAGATGATGTGAGTGTATGACTCTGACTCCAGACTCCGACCAGCGTTATACACACAGTCACTCTGCTGCTGCACAGGAAATGGTGCAGCTCCCTGCAGATGATATGAGTGTATGACTCTGACTCCAGACTCCGACCAGCGTTATACACACAGTCACTCTGCTGCTGCACAGGAAATGGTGTAGCTCCCTGCAGATGATGTGAGTGTATGACTCTGACTCCAGACTCCGACCAGCGTTATACACACAGTCACTCTACTGCTGCACAGGAAATGGTGTATGACTCTGACTCCAGACTCCGACCAGCATTATACACACAGTCACTCTGCTGCTGCACAGGAAATGGTGCAGCTCCCTGCAGATGATATGAGTGTATGACTCTGACTCCAGACTCCGCCCAGCGTTATACACACAGTCACTCTGCTGCTGCACAGGAAATGGTGTAGCTCCCTGCAGATGATGTGAGTGTATGACTCTGACTCCAGACTCCGACCAGCGTTATACACACAGTCACTCTACTGCTGCACAGGAAATGGTGTATGACTCTGACTCCAGACTCCGACCAGCATTATACACACAGTCACTCTGCTGCTGCACAGGAAATGGTGCAGCTCCCTGCAGATGATATGAGTGTATGACTCTGACTCCAGACTCCGACCAGCATTATACACACAGTCACTCTGCTGCTGCACAGGAAATGGTGCAGCTCCCTGCAGATGATATGAGTGTATGACTCTGACTCCAGACTCCGCCCAGCGTTATACACACAGTCACTCTGCTGTTGGCACAGGAAATGGTGCAGCTCCCTGCAGATGATGTGAGTGTATGACCCTGACTCCAGACTCCGCCCAGCGTTATACACTCAGTCGCTCTGCTGCTGCACAGGAAATGGTGCAGCTCCCTGCAGATGATATGAGTGTATGACTCCAGACTCCGCCCAGCGTTATACACACAGTCACTCTGCTATTGGCACAGGAAATGGTGTAACTCCCTGCAGATGATGTGAGTGTATAACTCTGACTCCAGAATCCGCCCAGCGTTATAAACACAGTCACACTTCTGCTGGCACAGGAAATGGTGTAGCTCCCTGCAGATGATGTGAGTGTATGACTCTGACTCCAGACTCCGACCAGCATTATACACACAGTCACTCTGCTGCTGCACAAGAAATGGTGCAGCTCCCTGCAGATGATGTGAGTGTATGACTCTGACTCCTGACAGGGCCGGTTCTAAGACTTGTGGCGCCCTGGGCAAAATATGGGGGCGTGGTTTCAATTGGGGGCGTGGTCACGACGCTGAGAGAAAAAATAAATAAATAAAAAGTATACTTACCATCCCCGTTCCTGATCCAGACCCCCTCCGCCGGCGGCGCCGCTCTCCTCCTCTCCTCTCTTCGATCTATGGGAGAGACGTTATTACGTCTCTCCCATAGAACAGCATAGACACTAGAGGTCAATTGTGACCCCTAGTGTCTGTGCCACTATGCTGTGCGGTGCGCGATGACGTCATCGCGCATCGCACAGCAAATGTCCTCTACACGAAGGGAAACTAGACCGTAGCGTCTAGTTTCCCTTCATGGAGAGGTCCTTTGCTGTGCGGTGCGCGATGACGTCATCGCGCACCGCAAAACTAAGGTCCTCTCAATGAAGGGAAACTAGACGCTAAGCGTCTGGTTCCCTTCAAAGCGGGGGGCACAGCAGGGCACTGCGGGGGGCACAGTGGCGGATCTTGCCCTGGTGCGGCACCCTCCGGATGGCGCCGGCGCCCTCCGGAAGGCGGCGCCCCGGGCAAAAGTACCGCTTGCCCGTGGCAAGAACCGCCACTGACTCCAGACTCCGCCCAGCGTTATAAACACAGTCACACTTCTGCTCATACTTACCTACATTCTGGCTGCTCTCTGCGGGAGAGAGCAGCCAGGTCGGCTCAGAGGGCGGGCAGGGGAGGCTGTAAGGTCGAGGAGGGGGTGGGTCGGAGGCGGGACAGGGGCGGAGAAAGCATGATGATGCCTCTTTTAAGCCACGCCCCCGCTCTGTAATGCCGCGATCACCGGCATTACACTGCAGGGGGCGTGGCTATGATGACGCGATTCAGCAAGAATCGCGTCATCAACTGCCCGGACCGCCCACTTTACACACTAAGTGGGTGGACGGGCAGGGGGGACCCCACGAATCGGGAGACTTGCCTGCTCTTCCGGGGGGCCGGGAGGGTCACCCGATTTTCGGGAGCCTCCCGGCCATTCCGGGAGAGTAGGCAAGTATGCTTCTGCTGGCACAGGAAATGGTGTAGCTCCCTGCAGATGATGTGAGTGTATGACTCTGACTCCAGACTCCGACCAGCATTATACACACAGTCACTCTGCTGCTGCGCAGGAAATGGTGCAGCTCCCTGCAGATGATGTGAGTGTATGACTCTGACTCCGCCCAGCGTTATATACACACAGTCACTCTGAGCTAATATGAGATAAATGTCCAAAAATTTTACTGAACATTTATAGAAAAAATCCCCAAAAAAGCCAAATAAAGAGTAGTCTATTCTGACATCACGAATCCTCCCACAAAACGCCAAGTCCCTCCTGAGTTTTTCCGGACACTCCCTAGAAACGGTCAGTTGCCACCCACAAATGCCCTCTTCCTGTCAATCCTCTTGCGATCGCCGCTGCGATTGGATTTTTCGCACCATCCCGTCGCTGCCTGCCGCTCCCCGTTGCTGCGGACCGTCGCGCCTGTGCATTTTTTTACCCGCGAAAATGCACAGCAGCGATCAAGTCTGAATTAGCCCCTATAGTGGACCGTCTGCAACCAGCGAGTGTTTTATTCAGTGTGGGGAAAGCTGTTTTCAGAGAGAAAGTGGTTAGTGAAGTGAGAACATGCCCCCATGATGGTGGAGGTGATATGAGGCACCATGCAGCCTGATGGGCGCTGGGTGTACACTCACACATGACAGGAATTGCAAGTCTGGCGTACAAGTGACATTTCGTTCCACCATTCCCAGCTCCCAGCGCAGGTTTGGTTTCACATGTCTGCCTCAGAGAGCAGCAAAGCAGGAAGGTGTTTACCTGGAAGGTGAGTCTGAGATGCTTTTAAAGTCTAAAATTTCAGGCGCCTCTCTCACAACCCGTCCTCATAGGAAGGAAAAGCCAATCTCCTCCCTTTGTGCCGTTTCCTCCTGTCAATCACAAAGTCTCTTTGTCCCAACACAGCATTGTTGTGCCTGGCCATTTATCATACCCCTGTCATCCTGGACAGCCGAATAATAGCAGGGGAACAGCGTCTTGTTCTCAGGCCTGAGAGAATACGTGGCTGGTGGCATTGTGAGGTGGCTGTGACTCCCAGCTGCCCTGGGAAGCTCTCTGTGTCCTCTCTCCGTCACTAACAATGCTGAGTATTACATGGACCACTCCGTACGCTGACATAATACGGCTGATATTACAGGTCAGACGCAGGGAAAGCAATTGAGCCTCGCTGATTTGGTTTCTGCTATTGATCTCCAAACAAAGGCTCGAGATGACAGCGCAGAGATTTTCCTGACCCGTGCCACGTCCAATAGCTATGGGCCTGGTTCAGAGATGTACGCTATTCTGATTCTTGCGCAGTCGGATAATGGTGTTATTACTGCACTTGCTTCCCGATGCCTCTGCAGAGAGAATTAGGGCGCAGACGGATTGACAGGTAATGACCTTTGTGTGTGGTAACAAGGGGTGGTTAAAAAAAAATGGTAGCGACAGCTTCATAAAATGGAGCCAATCCCTAGAATAGACGTTTTTGCCAGAGATACAGATGTGCCACATACCCCTAGCCTTAAATTGCACCAGACAGCCCCATTTGGCACGCAGCAGACTTTGGGGGACATTTACTAAGCAGTGATAAGAGCGGAGAAGTGAGCCAGTAGAGAAGTTGCCCCATCAACCAATCAGCAGCTCTGTATCATTTTATGGTATGCAAATTATAGATGTTACTTCAGTGCTGATTGGTCGTCATGGGCAACTTCACTTCTCCGCTCTTATCACTGCTTAGTAAATGTCCCCCTTTAGGAATAACCCGCACCATGTGTCTCACCACAGGCTTTTTCAGGAATGCTGTGACTAAGTCGCATCACTAGTGCAAGAATGGTACAGTGCACAGGTACCCTGGACGTGGCGCCAGCACTGCATGCACCGATACAAGTAAGCCGTGCCACGCGTCATCTCGCTTAACCTGCGACTTTACTGATTTTGTGGCAAAGGAATTTGTTGTAATCCTGTGCCTAGCACACTATAGGGGACATTTACTAAGCAGTGATAAGAGCGGAGAAGTGAGCCAGTGGAGAAGTTGCCCATGGCAACCAATCAGCACTGAAGTAACATCTATAATTTACATACTATAAAATTATACAGAGCTGCTGATTGGTTGATGGGGCAACTTCTCCACTGTCAACTTCTCCGCTCTTATCACTGCTTAGTAAATGTCCCCCTAAGAGTGAGTTTGGATGCAGCTACGATGTGAATAAAGGGCAAAATGTAGGAAAAAATCAGGAAGTTAGTGAATTGCTACCGGTGGCGCAGCGTCCTAAGTCACGCCATATGGCGCAAACAGGATATGTGTACGAGGAATTAACTGAATGTCTGCTTGTCTAAGCGCACTGACATTCTGAGAGAGGAGGCAGCTATGCTTGGTGCCTCATGCCTCAGTAGTTATACTGGGTGTGGTGTAATAGATCTACACATAATAGATAGTCAATAAGTCAACCCCATATGGTCGACATGCAAAAGGTGGACAGTGAAAAGGTTGACTGTGTCAAAAGCTAGGTACACACTACACGATGTGTACCCAGAAACATCGCACATGGCGGAATCCGGCAGTGCCTACACACTTGCCGACGTCGGCAGCGTCAGAGCGATGGCGGGGCCCATGCTGCAGTGTCTTCCGTCAGTCCTGCATGAGGGGCCAACGGAGGATGTTGCTGATGACCCGCGGGAGCGCGCATTGTCCGCGACATAGTGTGTACACACTAGACAATGTGCCCAATACGTCAGTCAGAACCGCCGGATTGGACGACATATCGTCTAGTATGTACCCAGCTTAAGGTCAATAGATACAAAAGGTTGAGAGTGTTAAAAGGTCAACATGGTAAAAAAGGTCGACACAAGTTTTTTTAAAATAAGTTTTTGGGGCAAATGTTGTCCCTTTCACAGTGTGTGACCATGATTGGTGCAAGTGTAGACCCTGGCGGGCTCGCTTCACTCACCACGTTTCAGGCAAGGTGGCTCGCTCCGCTACTGCTGAACTCGACACAGGTTACTGTTGTATTCCATGTGGTAAATGAAGCAAAAGTTGAAAAAAATGGGGAGGAAAAAAAAACCTTCAAAACTTGTGTCGACCATTTATGTGTCGACCATTCTCATATCGATCGTTTGAACCTGTTGACTTATTGCATATCAGGCATATGGGGTCAACCTATTAAATGTCTAGCTACACATTGGAACCCAGTTATACTAAGGTGGATATTGGTTAAGGCACAAAATGGCTTCCCTCACTGTGTGCATGACCTAGGCTGGGTGCGCTTTACCGTAATATCTTTGTGTTTCGCAAATTTAGATTATTTTATTTCATTTTGTGCTCAGTCCTTTTTCATCCGTTCTAAAAGCCAGACGTATCCTATAGCGCCCCGCCACTGGATTATGTGCCATGTTAACAGCTAAAACAACAGGGTTTTTTTTTTAAAGCATATTATTACGTAGTGTGAGGAAAGGTGGACGAGCGGCGCAGAACACAGCGATTGTGTGAAACGCGGGTCCTGGCTGTATAATCCCATCCTCTGGGTTTCCACAGTTGCTTCTTTGTGCTCAGAATGATTTAAGAGTTTAAACAGACTCCTCGGAGCACCCTCAGTAATTCTAGAGGATTTATATGTTTCCATCTGGAGCCGAGTGACACGTTACAGGTTACTGTATGTTCCATACTTCAGTAATAGGATGGTAGATTCATAGACGTCTTGTGTTTTGCTGTCAAGCAACGCATACTGTTATTATATTAAACAATTGTGGCATCTCAAAATAACGCATCATTTTGGTTTATGATTTCTATAAAGCATTTGGAATTAGTTACGGCAAACTGTTTTTTTTATAGACATAATCATACAATGTTGGAACAAAAATAATACGCGTAGTACGTCGATCACTAAATAACTGCGGCTTGCTGCGCAGGGATACTGTATGTACCAAGGCCAACCCTTTCGATTACAGTATGGGTGGGGGCATTCCGACCCGTTCGCTCGCTGCGTTTTAACGCAGCAGAGCGAACGGGGTCCGTGCTGCGCATGCTCCGGCGCCATAGTGCGCATGCGGGACGGCCGAAGGCCGTAGCAGGATAGCGATCGCCTCTGCCTGATTGACAGGCAGAGGCGATCGATGGGCGGGAGGGGGCGAAACGGCGGCATTTGGCCACCGTTTCGTAGGCGCGGTCCGGCCAACGCAGGCGTGGCCGGATCGAACGGGGGGCGGGCCGCGTGATGTCATACGCAGCTGCTGCTGGCCAGGGAGCGAGGAGTAGCTCCCGGTCAGCAGGCCAAAGCTGCGCTGGCCGGGAGTTACTCCTGAAGTGCAAAGGCATCGCCGCTGTGCGATGCCTTTGCACTTCTGCGAGGGGGGCCGGACTGACATGCGGGGCGGACTAGCCCTGTGCTGGGCGTCCCCCCACATGTCAGGAAAGATGATCGTAGCTGTGCAAAATTTTGCACAGCTACGATCAACTCGGAATGACCCCCTATGTCAACTTCTGTGAAGGTTTTGTTGCATATTTTCTTCCTTATCCCTCTTGAGGGCTACATATACGTCCTGATTCTGAGTCAGAGGAAGCTGCGATACTGGACACAGTGGAGCAATGTTTTACCTCTGCACATGCTTCGGAGTCCTGATTTTGTTCATTCAAAGTGGCAGCGCAGATTTAGACGCATGGTAGCAGAAATGTAGGGGGCATTCCTGGGAGGTGGCTAATAAGACAGATGGAGATGTTGCATCTTATGAGAGTGCTGCTGAAAGCGTTTACGTACAAAGACGCCACACTCCTGCATTTAATGGCATGTTCCACAATTGAAGTACTATAAATAGGCAGATATTTCTGCAATCCTTGCATTAAAGATGGCAACGTAACACGATTTAATGCAACTTTGAACAACGCTTGAAAGAAGGTGCCAAATATGGTGGCCAATCCCGGGATCGGCGGGATCCCGGGATTTAGGGCCAAAAACGGCCGGGATTCAATCCCGGGATTGGAAGGTCCAATCCCGGGGATTGAGGGATCAGCGTTGAGCGTCCACAGGACGCTCAGACGCTGCCCGGCTTCCTCCTCCCGGCTCCCCTGGCGCAGCGTGAGGTCACGCTGCGCCATCATCCGAGCACTGAGGGAGTGCATAAAGAGATCCCCACCCGCCCGCCCTCGGTATACGGTTAGTAATGTGTGTGGGGCGAGGGGGCTGCCACACACTTAAAAGCCAATCCCGGGATTGAATAAATGGCCCGGGATTGGCTTCTCTAGTGCCAAAGATATGGGTCACTTTATCTCCGAAATCAACACAAAGTTTGTATTTTCACAAAAATTTCAACGGTGTACTGCACACTACACAACATCAGGGAAGACGTGCAACCACTGTGGATGATCATGGACCGTAAAGTCTGCCACGCATTGTAACATTGCCGCAGATAACATCGGAATTTAATGCTGGGGCCACAATTAACATAAGTGTCCAAACAGTGAGGCTTTCCTTTCGTCCTTTGGCCCATTCTAGTCCTTTTGCTGACCCCATGGGCCTGGGTTTATGAACACCACCACTGGATGCAAGATGACTGGAACTGTGTAGCTTGGTCTGAAGAGTAGAAGTTCTAATTGTTTCGGGTAGAAGGACAATGACATGTGTGGAGAAAACCCCAAAAGCAAACCGCCACCGCCACATTGGACTGTCCTTTGTTATCATGGTTGGGGATGGGTGGGGACAAAAAATAGTCTAGGGTGGCGGCAGCTCGGGAATGCTGTGTGGGTTTTTTTTGGTGGATTTTTTTTTACTGGCACGCGTTAGGACCCCTGATACATCTGTAGACATCTATGACCAGCATGCGGATCATTCCTTAATGTCATACCTTCATTCAGGCGGTAGCGAGCTTTCAGCACGACAATGCTCCGATCCACATTATGGATGGAGGATCATTCCTCTGACTTCGCCGTCATGAGTTGGCCACCACGTTTGCCAGATTTGAACCCAAGAGAACAAGAGAAGTGGGATGCAGTTCAATATGCCATCAATGGCAGGGTTCCACCACCAACAGATGTTAGGAAATCGTGGACCACTATTCAAGAGTCGTGGTGTATACTACCGTATCTATAGCACACAGTACTTCTAAGAGCAAGTGCAGCCTATGGATCTACACAGGTGTCTTGGTTTTCCTGGCACACACAGAAGGACGTTAGAAAGATAAAGTAACGTATTTAGTTAAATCTCGAGAACATGTGCCAATAAACTGAAGCCATCTTATGTGGAAACTCTGTAATGTAAAATATCTGCTGTTTAGTTTCCTGAGCTAAAGTGAAGGCCCATCAATTAACTTCTCGCTTCACTCTGGACTAGACATACTGCTGAGCTAGGCCCCTGGTTCTTAGTGCATTTACTGTATAATCAGCTTTCCCAAGAATACTAATTCAGTCCACAAAATGGCTGCCTCCGCCCTCAGGCCACAGGTATTCTGTGAATTAATCTGAGAAGGGTTTCCGTACAATTTGTTTGTCTCGGGGAAAGCTGAACTAGAGTAAGATGGATGTTTCTGTCAGCTCTTACGCTGTGTGCACATGCATAAGATTGCACGACAGGAAGTGTGGAGAAGAATACATAGCTCTCAGGTTTGTTCGGCACGGCCCCGGAACCTGATCCGTAGTGTCAGCCGCTATGCTCCTGACAGTGACGGACAGTGACGGCTGTGACCGAGCAGTAAATCCAGAGTCATTTTCCTTATGTTACATATGAAATTACATTTCACATATTTGACATTTTTCTCACAAAGCCCTGAAATCTGTTTGGCCTTACGTGCCCCTTACTCACTCACAGAGACATTAGGAGCTGTCTTCCTTATAAGCATGAGTTGGTTGGGGAATAATAGTAAAAAAAAAAAATGTCAAAAAGTGTTAGGGAAGAATTCAATTCAGTGTGATGCGACGTTCCGAAACGGTTCATCCACATCGCAGGTCTTTCCTGGCACTACGTAGAGGTGCATAGGAGAACTTGCGGTGTCGAAGGCCCCATAACTGACCGATATGTTCGCAGCCAAGCATCATAGCCGTACTTGGCGGAACATCAATTGAATTCCCCCCTATGTGATAGGCCAGAAAATAATTAAAGTCACAAATATATTTGTAGTTAATGTTATCATTGTCATCAGAGGAAACGTCGGAATCCCAACACCACTCAGCGTCGAAAGACCCCTCCCCCCATCCCCTCCCAAGGGGGTTAGACCTAGCCACCATAGCTGCTGACTTTGTGCGACTCCCCTCCATATCCTAGTGGGAGAGGACCCAGCAGCACTACAAGGAGCATTATATTTTGCAGCTGGAGGCAGGGCCGTGATAACGGGGGGAGTGTCCCTTTAATACGTTGCTATTAGCGATTGCAGCAATATTTGTGGTAATATGGAAAGTTAGCGCCTAGATTCAGGAAGGACTCTGGTGTGGAATGCCAGATCTGGTGTCTCTGCGCTAGAGGGAGATACTGCAGCATATGTTTCTGGTATGTTATACTGTTACAGCATACATTTATACACCAGGTGGGAGCTGACAGACAGGAGTGATGTATCTTTCACTGCCATTTACCAATCGCCTTAAAATCTTTAATAAACATATCCATGGCCAGTGCAAACAGAGTGTCCGTGTCAGGCATCTGCCCGCAGATCTGTTTACATATTTCTTATGACAAAACCAAGGCTTGTGTACACAGCGGGAGCTGACAGAAGCATCAGTCCCTATTGCTGTGCGGGAGGAGCGGAAACATGAATGGATTGCATCTACACCTTACTGCTCATTCACACACATAATATCAAGTAAGTAAAACACATATAAGCGAACTTGTGCTTTAGATGCAGTTTACTGAAGCCTTTTTCAAGCTCTTTTCCAACACTATTTAATAACGCATGCAAAACAGGTTGCAAGTGCGGCGTTACCATCATATCAAAGATATATACGTGGTACATGAGAGCAAAGTTCTACCCTGTGTTATGCTTATCACTTTGACATGTAGAGGACTCAGCGTTACATGATGCACATATGTTACTCGTGGTGGAGGTAAATCATGCGTGCCCACTGTGGAATCTTCCCCTTTTGAAGAGTTCCCAGAGGGGATGTGGGCGGCTGACCTCTGTGAGCTGGGGTGGCCGTGAGTTATTGTCATTAGGCTCCGCCTACTAGTGGCATGATTCCATGAATTGCGAGTTTTTAAAGGGGACAGGGCCAAGATGATGTGATTTTCTGAGAATCGTGTCATTGCGCCCCCATCCAGTTTTCCGGGAACTCTCGGGAGGGTGACTTACTCTCCCGGGAGTCCACAAAACTCCCAAAAGTCGGGTGTCTCCCAGACTTTCCTGGAGAGTAGCAAAGTTGGATTTGTGATGAAAACCATGTTCTAGATTGTTAAAATTGGCCCATGGACAGTTATTTTCAGTAGTCCAAAAGGGTCACTACACCAGGGGGGAGGGGGTTTGTACTAAACCTTGGAGAGAGATAAAGTACCAACTAATCTGCTTCTAACTGTCATTGTTAAACACAGTTGGTACTTTGGGGTCTATTGATGAAGCGGCAAATAGAGTGGAGAAGTTGCCCAGGTCAACCAATCAGCTGCTGCTGATTGGTTGCCCTGGGCATAGAATGCATTTTATAAATGTTACCTCAACACTTATTGGTTGCCGTGGGCAATTTTTCCGCTGGCTCACTTCTCCACTCTTTTCCCTGCTTCATACATATATCCTTTTATCGCTCTCCATTTTATCTATCTCCATGGTTTGATACATCTCCCCCCCACGACTGAAGCCTGGATAGACGCAATCATTGCTGGTCTAGAATCCTCTTTTTCCCAGTTGTTGACCACATAAAGGACACTTCTACTTTAAGCTACTTGTTATCATTTTATTGAAAATACATCAATGTTTGGAGTACTTGGAGTATTAAATTGCTCTGGGTGCATTTCCCATACACTTGGAACAAGCCTTCACTCATACATTTACACGTTCATGCCAATTTACTCCCATAGTAAAAATAATTGCCCCAAAAACCACGGAGAGGCTGAGTGACTCTTAGAATGCTAGAAATCCTATGTACTTTGTTGGAGATAATCTTTATTACTAACACAGTAATACGAGCCACAGCAACAAACGCGTATTATTGGTTGATTCCATCTGGGATTTCTATTGGACCATAGTCCCACAATTTCATTGGATGAAATGTCAGGTTCTTTTGTATTGGCTCTCTGCTCTAGTTGGCCATTTACTTATTGGCTAGATCCCGGCACAGGTCTTGTCCGGTAAATGAGTTGTTGAGATAGACCTAACCTGACCCTGAGAAGTTCATTTATTTTGCGACTTACCAATGTTAAAATAGCCGGGGGGGGGTGGGGGGGTTTCATGCCGTGCAAATTTTTTTCTGTGAACGCTGTACTCATCACAGTGGGGGAACGAGGTCCATATACATTTTATTTATTTCATTAAGCTCATCTTTCATATCACTTTCTCAGCTATATCTCCAACATTCTTCATATTACGCAGCTAGTGAAAAAGAATATTGGGGAAAACAGCAGGCTGTTTCGTCGTAAATTTCCATTGGCATAAAATATAGGCCTTTCCTTGCCGGGGATTAAAATATCTGCTATTATGAAATACAAGAACATAAAAGAGATATTTTAAAACACTTTGGTCCAAGATTTTTCAATGTTTTCCTAAGCAATCCAAGGAGCGATCAGCCCCGTGATTCCATTCCACGTTTAATCTCTTGTATGTTTTTGATCCCCGAGTAAGAAAAAGCAGACGTTCCTTGTAGATGGAATTATGGGCTGTAATAATGTTATAGCTGCTGGTACAGCTGGTGGAGACCGGCTCCTAGCAAGAAGCATAAACATTGGCAGGGTCTGTTCTTTAATGGAAAACTGCTTACAATCCGCAGAGTCCTGACACTGAATCCTTTAACTGCTACAGGACTGGGGGGATTTGGGAATAACTATTTTTTGTTTGTTTGTTTTTTAGTCCACCAAAATATATTCTACATTTTTTTTCTAACAGATGGGTTTTTTTAATAAATATTTTAATAGAAAATGGAAATAAATGTACAGATGTGTCCACATACACCAATCCCCAAATTACGCCAACTCAGAACTAGCCGCTAAAACGCAGAATTGAGGAACAAGCAGCACAATGGAGGGAATATACGGAATCGCACCATGGGGGTGATTCAGACCAGATCAGTGCTGTGCGTTTTCGCACAGCAGTGATCAGGTCTGAAGTGCGCATGTGCAGGTGCCGCAGTGCGCCAGTGCATGCGAGACAGCCGACGCCTCTCTCAGCCCTGCGATCGCCTCTGCCTGATTGACAGGCAGAGGCGATCGCTGAGTGGGAGGGGGCGGGCCGGCGGCATTTGACCTCCGTTTAGGGGACGCAGTATGGGCAACGCAGAGGTGCCCGGACCGTTGGGGGGGGGGCGTCGTGGCGGCTGCGTGACGTCACACGCAGCAGCTGCGAACCGAGCAGCGACAAGTAGCTCCCGGCCAGCGCGCAGGAGCTGCGCTGGTAGGGAGCTACTCCTGAAGTACAAAAGCATCGCCGCTGCGTGATGCATTTGTACTTGTGCGGTGGGGTAGGGTCAGACATGCGGGCGGACTAGCCCTGTGCTGGGCGTCCCCCCGCTTGTCAGGGAAGCTGATCGAACATGTGCTAAATTTAGCACAGCTACGATCAGGACTGAATCACCACCTATGTCTCGCACCATATTGCACAAAACAAGAGAGATGTATAAGGATAAATCTGTATCTTTATTTTATAAGCGTCACCTAGGCAAAGCAGATAAAATAGGAAAATAAAAAAAACTACTATTTCCTTGGTCATTTCCATAATTCCTATAATGCTTACTTCCCAGACTGATGGAGATGAATACTGTGGGAGACGATCTGAGCACTTCTCATTATTATGTGATAGAACAGGTGGTTCCGGCGCTTCTTAATTGGCAATTGTAACTTAAGTCTCCAAGGGGATGACCCCAATGTGGAATCAAGAGAGAGAAAATACAGTGTACTCTGTGGTATAGAATCTACGGTGTAAACTCACCTTTTGTAAAATAATAATAGATGTTGGACAATCTATACACCGATATTCAAAACTTGGTATCATTTTCATTTGTTCTGAGAGAAATGACGGATACTGCAAAAATAGTGCAGATAAAACAGCTACTTATCATTAGCCCTGCCCCCGTCCCACCCAGTAGGAAGTTAGCAGGCTATAGGAGGGTGACCCACTCTTCCCAAAAATTCAGGACTCCCACACCTGGATGTTCCGGGAGTTTAATCTAGAAATGTTTCCCCAAATCATGCTTGCCTACTCCTGATTTTCAGTAAGCTCTCCAGCGAAAGTAGAACAACCTCTTGGATCCCGTACCACTTCCCAATGAAGGGGCTCAGTCTTCATTGGCCTGATAAGAAGTTGGATAGTTGGCAGTAGGGAGGCCAATCCCGAGTCTTTTTCTCAATCCTGGGTATCGGGATTGATAAATGGTCAATCCCGGGATTCACGGGGAATACCCGGGATTGGGTTGAAGACCCGCTTACCCCAGCCCACACAAAAACATTGTGGGTGGGAACTGGGCAGCGATGTGCGATGCAGGCGGCTGGCTTCATATTCACCATTGTGGGTGGGAGGGCTCACGTTATGGCGCGGTCTGGGCGGCGCAGGTGGCTGGCTTCACACTGTGCAGCATGACCTCTGACATGTCGTACTGCGCAGTACGCACTACGGGGGCAGGGGGAGGAGGGAGCAGGGAGCCAGGCATCGTCTGAGCGTCCTGAGGACGCTCAACGCTGCCTGGCATTAAAAAAAATAATGGGCAGGTAAATCAGGCAATCCCCGTTATTGGACCTTCCGATCCCGGGCCATTTTTTTGGCCTAAATCCCGGGATTGGCCTCCCTAGGTGGCAGGGATGTCCTATTTTTGAAACATATATTATTTACTTTGTGGGGTTTGTTTTTATATTTCCTTTACTAACATTTTCATTTTACAAACGTTTTACTTGAGATACTGAATGCCGTTAATGCAATTTGAGTTTTTAGAGAGCTTCTGTTGTCTTTTGCTGCAACTTTATTTCTTTTTTTCAATTTTTATTATTTTAAATTACAGAAATAAACTTGAATAAATAATATTATTGGCTGAACGTGTCTTTCATCTTGCCTTCTTTGTGCTCACATCCGCTGACACATCATGTAACACAGTTCCTCACACCTCCCATGCATTCCAGCAGCGTATACGCAGCATCAGGCCGCGGCTCAGGATGTTTCTATAGAGAAGACAGGTTTGTTGTGTTTGCTCGGTATGTGAAGAGGACGTATTTTTCCAGATCGCGGCAGGTCCAGTGGACAATAATTGTCATTCTTTGTGAAAACAGCCCTGTGCTTTGTGATGGTACCTTGAAGTGTTTTGCTTTTGTGTGCTATGCTGTGTTGACACAAGCTTAATCCAGCTAGCGTGTGAATTTTACGCTGCCTGCCCCGACAAGAATTCACAGCATACCTCATCTGCGAACCTTTTACGCGCAGACTGAGGAATAAAGTGTCATTAAAACACTGCACACTCATTGCCTGGCAAGGCCCTGCGAAACGTGTGGCCTGTTCTCTTACAGTGTAACGATCTTTTCTCTGACGTCCTAGTGGATGCTGGGGACTCCGTCAGGACCATGGGGATTAGCGGCTCCGCAGGAGACAGGGCACAAAAATAAAGCTTTAGGATCAGGTGGTGTGCACTGGCTCCTCCCCCTATGACCCTCCTCCAAGCCTCAGTTAGGTTTTTGTGCCCGTCCGAGCAGGGTGCAATCTAGGTGGCTCTCCTAAAGAGCTGCTTAGAAAAAGTTTTTAGGTTTTTTATTTTACAGTGAGTCCTGCTGGCAACAGGCTCACTGCAACGAGGGACTTAGGGGAGAAGAAGTGAACTCACCTGCGTGCAGGATGGATTGGCTTCTTAGGCTACTGGACACCATTAGCTCCAGAGGGATCGAACACAGGCCCAGCCATGGAGTCCGGTCCCGGAGCCGCGCCGCCGACCCCCTTGCAGATGCCGAAAAGTGAAGAGGTCCAGAAACCGGCGGCAGAAGACTTTTCAGTCTTCATGAGGTAGCGCACAGCACTGCAGCTGTGCGCCATTGTTGTCACACACTTCACACCAGCGGTCACGGAGGGTGCAGGGCGCTGCGGGGGGCGCCCTGGGCAGCAATGAGAGTACCTTGTTCTGGCTAAAAAATACATCACATATAGCCCCTGGGGCTATATGGATGTATTTAACCCCTGCCAGGTCTCAGAAAAACGGGAGAAGAAGCCCGCCGAAAAGTGGGCGGGGCCTATTCTCAGCACACAGCGCCATTTTCCCTCACAGAAATGCTGGTGGGAAGGCTCCCAGGCTCTCCCCTGCACTGCACTACAGAAACAGGGTTAAAACAGAGAGGGGGGGGCACTTATTTGGCGATATGATTATATATATTAAGATGCTATAAGGGAAAAACACTTATATAAAGGTTGTCCCTGTATAATTATAGCGTTTTGGTGTGTGCTGGCAAACTCTCCCTCTGTCTCTCCAAAGGGCTAGTGGGGTCCTGTCCTCTATCAGAGCATTCCCTGTGTGTGTGCTGTGTGTCGGTACGTGTGTGTCGACATGTATGAGGACGATGTTGGTGAGGAGGTGGAGCAATTGCCTGTAATGGTGATGTCACTCTCTAGGGAGTCGACACCGGAATGGATGGCTTATTTAAGGAATTACGTGATAATGTCAACACGCTGCAAGGTCGGTTGACGACATGAGACGGCCGGCAAACCAATTAGTACCTGTCCAGGCGTCTCAAACACCGTCAGGGGCGTTAAACGTCCTTTTACCTCAGTCGGTCGACACAGACACGGACACTGACTCCAGTGTCGACGGTGAAGAAACAAACGTATTTTCCTTTAGGGCCACACGTTACTTGTTAAGGGCAATGAAGGAGGTGTTACATATTTCTGATACTACAAGTACCACAAAAAAGGGTATTATGTGGAGTGTGAAAAAACTACCTGTAGTTTTTCCTGAATCAGATAAATTAAATGAAGTGTGTGATGATGCGTGGGTTTCCCCCGATAGAAAATTATTTGCGGTATACCCTTTCCCGCCAGAAGTTAGGGCGCGTTGGGAAACACCCCTTAGGGTGGATAAGGCGCTCACACGCTTATCAAAACAAGTGGCGGTACCGTCTCCAGATAGGGCCGCCCTCAAGGAGCCAGCTGATAGGAGGCTGGAAAATATCCTAAAAAGTATATACACACATACTGGTGTTATACTGCGACCAGCGATCGCCTCAGCCTGGATGTGCAGCGCTGGGGTGGCTTGGTCGGATTCCCTGACTGAATATATTGATACCCTTGACAGGGACAGTATTTCTCTATCGTCCTTGTGGATGCTGGGGTTCCTGAAAGGACCATGGGGAATAGCGGCTCCGCAGGAGACAGGGCACAAAAAGTAAAGCTTTCCGATCAGGTGGTGTGCACTGGCTCCTCCCCCTATGACCCCCCTCCAGACTCCAGTTAGATTTTTGTGCCCGGCCGAGAAGGGTGCAATCTAGGTGGCTCTCCTAAAGAGCTGCTTAGAGAAAGTTTAGCTTAGGTTTTTTATTTTACAGTGAGTCCTGCTGGCAACAGGATCACTGCAACGAGGGACTTAGGGGAGAAGGAGTGAACTCACCTGCGTGCAGGATGGATTGGCTTCTTGGCTACTGGACATCAGCTCCAGAGGGACGATCACAGGTACAGCCTGGATGGTCACCGGAGCCGCGCCGCCGGCCCCCTTGCAGATGCTGAAGTAAGAAGAGGTCCAGAATCGGCGGCTGAAGACTCCTGCAGTCTTCTAAAGGTAGCGCACAGCACTGCAGCTGTGCGCCATTTTCCTCTCAGCACACTTCACACGGCAGTCACTGAGGGTGCAGGGCGCTGGGAGGGGGGCGCCCTGGGAGGCAAATGAAAACCTTTTTTGGCGAAAAATACCTCACATATAGCCCCCAGAGGCTATATGGAGATATTTAACCCCTGCCAAGATTCACTAAATAGCGGGAGACGAGCCCGCCGAAAAAGGGGCGGGGCCTATCTCCTCAGCACACAGCGCCATTTTCTCTCACAGAAAGCCTGGAGAGAAGGCTCCCAGGCTCTCCCCTGCACTGCACTACAGAAACAGGGTTAAAACAGAGAGGGGGGGCACTGATTTTGGCGATATTGAGATATATATAAAGATGCTATAAGGGAAAACACTTATATAAGGTTGTCCCTATATAATTATAGCGTTTTGATGTGTGCTGGCAAACTCTCCCTCTGTCTCCCCAAAGGGCTAGTGTGGGTCCTGTCCTCTGTCAGAGCATTCCCGGTGTGTGTGCTGTGTGTCGGTACGTGTGTGTCGACATGTATGAGGACGATGTTGGTGAGGAGGCGGAGAAATTGCCTGTAATGGTGATGTCACTCTCTAGGGAGTCGACACCGGAATGGATGGCTTATTTAGGGAATTACGTGAGAATGTCAACACGCTGCAAGGTCGGTTGACGACGTGAGACGGCCGACAAACTATTAGTACCGGTCCAGGCGTCTCAGAAACACCGTCAGGGGCGTTAAAAACGCCCATTTACCTCAGTCGGTCGACACAGACACAGACACGGACACTGAATCCAGTGTCGACGGTGAATAAACAAACGTATTTCTCATTAGGGCCACACGTTAAGGGCAATGAAGGAGGTGTTGCATATTTCTGATACTACAAGTACCACAAAAAAGGGTATTATGTGGGAGTGAAAAAACTACCTGTAGTTTTTCCTGAATCAGATAAAATAAAATGAAGTGTGTGATGATGCGTGGGGTTACCCCGATAGCAAATATTGGCGTTATACCCTTTCCCGCCAGAAATTAGGGCGCGTTGGGAAACACCCCTTAGGGTGATAAGGCGCTCACACGCTTATCAAGTGGCGTTACCGTCTCCAGATACGGCCGCCCTCAAGGAGCCAGCTGATAGGAAGCTGGAAAGATATCCTAAAAAGTATATACACACATACGGTGGTTATACTGCGACCAGCGATCGCCATCAGCCTGGAGATGCAGTGCTGGGTTGGCTTGGTCGGATTCCCTGACTGAAAATATTTTATTAATATAGAGCATTTAATAGGATGCATTCTATATATATGTACGTGAGATGCACAGAGGGATATTTGCTCTCTGGCATCAAGATAAGTACGTTGTCCATATCACCCAGAAGATGTCATGGACACGACAGTGGTCAGGTGATACAGATCCCATACGGCACATGGAAGTATTGCCGTATAAAGGGAAGGAGTTAGTTGGGGTCGGTCCATCGGACCTGGGGACCACGGCAACAGCTGGGAAATCCAACCTTTTTACCCCAAGTTACATCTCAGCTGAAAAAGACACCGTCTTTTCAGCCTCAATCCTTCCTTTCCCATGAGGGCATGCAGGCAAAAGGCCAGTCATATCTGCCCAGACATAGAGGTAAGGGAAGTAGACTGCAGCAGGCAGCCCCTTCCCAGGAAAAGAAGCCCTCCACCGCGTCTGCCAAGTCCTCAGCATGACGCTGGGGCCGTGCAAGCGGACTCAAGGTGGGGGGGTAGTCTCAAGAGTCTCAGCGCGCAGTGGGATCACTCGCAGGTTGACCCCTAGATAGTACAAGTATTATCCCAGGGGTACAGATTGGAGAGTCGAGACATCTTCTCCTCGCAGGTTTCTGAAGTCTGCTTTACCAACGGCTCCCTCCGACAGGGAGGCAGCATTGGAAACAATTCACAAGCTGTATATCCAGCAGGTGATAATCAAAGTACCCCTCCTACAACAAGGAAAAGGGTATTATTTTTCCACACTATATTGTGGTACTGAAGCCAGACGGCTTGGTGAGACATAGTCTAAACTGAAATCTTTGAACACTTACATAAAAGGTTCAAATCGAGATGGAGTCACTCAGAGCAGTGATAGCGAACCGGAAAGAAGGGGACTATATGGTGTCCCTGGACATCAAGGATTACCTCCATGTCCAAATTTGCCCTTCTCAACAAGGGTACCTCTGGTTCGTGGTACAGAACTGTCAATATCAGTTTCAGACGATGCCGTTTGAATTATCCACGGCACCCCGGGCCTTTTACCAAGGTAATGGCCGAAAAGATGTTTCTTCAAAGAAAAAAGGCATCTAAATTATCCCTTACTTGGACGATATCCTGAAAAGGGCAAGTTCCAGAGAACAGTTGGAGGTCGGAAGAGCACTATCTAAAGTAGTTCTACGACAGCACGACTGGATTCTAAATATTCCAAGAATCGCAGCTGTTTTCCGACGATACGTCTGCTGTTCCTAGGAATGATTCTGGGCATAGTCCAGAAAAAGGTGTTCCTCCGGGAGGAAAAAAGCCAAGGAGTTATTCGACCTAGTCAGAAACCTCCTAAAACCAGGCCAAGTATCAGTGCATCAATGCACAGGAGTCCTGGGAAAAATGGTGCTTCTTACGAAGCGATTCCATTCGGCAGATCTCAGGGGATTTGCTGGACGAATGGTCCGGATCGCATTTTCAGATGCATCAGCGGATAATCCTGTCTCCAAGGACAAGGGTGTCTCTTCTGTGGGGGCTGCAGAGTGCTCATCTTTTAGAGGGCAGCACACTCAGCATTCAGGACTGTGTTCTGGGGACCACGGATACCAGCCTGAGAGGCTGGGGAGTAGTCACACAGGGAAAAAATTTCCAAGGAAGTGTGGTCAAGTCTGGAGACTTCTCTCCACATGAATATACTGGAGCTAAGGGCAATTTACAATGCTCTGAGCCTAGGAAGACTCCTGCTTCAAAGTCAACCGGTGCTGATCCAGTAGGACATCATCATGGCGGTCGCCCACGTTATCAGACGGGGCGACACAAGAAGCAGGAGGGCAATGACAGCAAGGATTCTTCGCTGGGCGGAAAATCATGTGATAACACTGTCAGCAGTGTTCATTCCGGGAGTGGGCAACTGGGAAGATTTCCTCAGCATAAATGAATTCCACCCGGAAAAGTGGAAACTTAATCTGGAAGTTTCCACATGATTGTAAACCGTTGGGAAAGACCAAAGGTGGTTATGATGGCGTCCCACCTGAAGCGCCAGGTCAAGAGACACTCAGGCAATAGCTGGGACGCTCTGGTAACACCGTCGGTGTACCAGTCGGTGTATGTGTTCCATCCTCTGCTTTTCATACCCAATGTATTGAAAATGATAGGAAGGAGAGGAGTAAGAACTATACTCGTGGCTCCGGTTTGGCCAAGAAGGACTTGGTTCCCGGAACTTCAAGAGATACTAAGAAGGGTCTTGATTCGGCAAGAACCGTGTCTGTTCCGGGACTTACCGCAGCTGCGTTGACGCCAAGGCGGGTGAACGCCGGATCCTAAGGGAAAGAGGCATTCCGGAAGAGGTCATCCCTACCCTGGTCAGAGCCAGGAAGGAGGTGACCGCACAACATTATCACCACTTAGGTGAAAATATGTGCCAGGGTGTGAGTCCAGGAAGGCTCCACGGAAGAATTTCAACTAGGTTAATTTCTACATTTCCTGCAAACAGGAGTGTCTATGGGTCTCAAATTGGGTCCATTAAGGTTCAAATTTCGGCCTGTTGATTTTCTTCCAGAAAGAAATTGGCTTCAGTTCCTGAAGTCCAGAAGTTGTTAAGGGAGTACTGCATATACAGCCCCTTTGATGTCTCCAGTGGCACTGGGCGATCTCAACGTAGTTTTGGGATTCCTAAAAAATCACATTGGTTTAAACAACTCAAATCTGTGGATTTGATATATCTCACATGGAAAATGACCATGCTGTTGGTCCTGGCCTCGGCCAGGCGAGTGTCAGAATTGGCGGCTTTATCTCACAAAGCCATATCTGATTGTCCATTCGGACAGAGCAAAGCTGCGGACTCGTCCCCAGTTTCTCCTTAAGGTGGTGTCAGCGTTTCACCTGAACCAGCTTATTGTGGTACCTGCGGCTACTAGGGACTTGGAGGACTCCAAGTTGCTGGATGTTATCAGGGCCCTGAAAATATAGTTTCCAGGTTGGCTGGAGTCAGGAAATCTGACTTGCTGTTTATCCTGTATGCACCCAACAATGCTGGGTGCTTCTGCTTCTAAGCAGTCGATTGCTCGTGGGATTGGTAGCACAATTCAACTTGCACATTCTGTGGCAGGCCTGCCACAGTCTAAATCTGTTAAGGCCCATTCCACAAGGAAGGTGGGCTCATCTTGGGCGGCTGCCCGAGGGGTCTCGGCATTACAACTTTGCCGAGCAGCTACGTGGTCGGGGGAGAACACGTTTGTAAAATTCTACAAATTTGATACCCTGGCAAAAGAGGACCTGGAGTTCTCTCATTCGGTGCTGCAGAGTCATCCGCACTCTCCCGCCCGTTTGGGAGCTTTGGTATAATCCCCATGGTCCTTTCAGGAACCCCAGCATCCACAAGGACGATAGAGAAAATAAGAATTTACTTACCGATAATTCTATTTCTCGGAGTCCGTAGTGGATGCTGGGCGCCCATCCCAAGTGCGGATTATCTGCAATACTTGTACATAGTTATTGCTAACTAAATCGGGTTATTGTTGTTGTGAGCCATCTTTTCAGAGGCTCCGCTGTTATCATACTGTTAACTGGGTTCAGATCACAGGTTGTACAGTGTGATTGGTGTGGCTGGTATGAGTCTTACCCGGGATTCAAAATTCCTCCCTTATTGTGTACGCTCGTCCGGGCACAGTACCTAACTGGAGTCTGGAGGGGGGTCATAGGGGGAGGAGCCAGTGCACACCACCTGATCGGAAAGCTTTACTTTTTGTGCCCTGTCTCCTGCGGAGCCGCTATTCCCCATGGTCCTTTCAGGAACCCCAGCATCCACTACGGACTCCGAGAAATAGAATTATCGGTAAGTAAATTCTTATTTTTATTGACTATAGAGCATTTAAAGGATGCATTTCTATATATGCGAGATGCACAGAGGGATATTTGCACTCTGGCATCAAGAGTAAGTGCGATGTCCATATCTGGCAGAAGTTGTTTATGGACACGACAGTGGTCAGGTGATGCAGATTCCAAACGGCACATGGAAGTATTGCCGTATAAAGTTATTTGGGGTCGGTCCATCGGACCTGGGGGCCACGGCAACAGCTGGAAAATCCACTTTTTTTTACCCCAAGTCACATCTCAGCAGAAAAAGACACCGTCTTTTCAGCCTCAGTCCTTTCGTCCCCATAATGGCAAGCAGGCAAAAGGCCAGTCATATCTGCCCAGGGATAGAGGAAAGGGAAGAAGACTGCAACAGGCAGCCCATTCCCAGGAACAAAAGCCCTCCACCGCTTTTGCCAAGTCCTCAGCATGACGCTGGGGCCGTACAAGTGGACTCAGGTGCGGTGGGGGGTCGTCTCAAGAGTTTCAGCGCGCAGTGGGCTCACTCGCAAGTGGACCCCTGGATCCTACAAGTAGTATCCCAGGGGTACAGATTGGAAATTCGAGACGTCTCCCCCTCGCAGGTTCCTGAAGTCTGCTTTACCAACGTCTCCCTCCGACAGGGAGGCAGTATTGGAAACAATTCACAAGCTGTATTCCCAGCAGGTGATAATCAAAGTACCCCTCCTACAACAAGGAAAGGGGTATTATTCCACACTATATTGTGGTACTGAAGCCAGACGGCTCGGTGAGACCTATTCTAAATCTGAAATATTTGAACACTTACATACAAAGGTTCAAATCAAGATGGAGTCACTCAGAGCAGTGATAGCGAACCAGGAAGAAGGGGACTATATGGTGTCCCGGGACATCAAGGATGCTTACCTCCATGTCCCAATTTGCCCTTCTCACCAAGGGTACCTCAGGTTCGTGGTACAAAACTGTCACTATCAGTTTCAGACGCTGCCGTTTGGATTGTCCACGGCACCCCGGGTCTTTACCAAGGTAATGGCCGAAATGATGATTCTTCTTCAAAGAAAAGGCGTCTTAATTATCCCTTACTTGGACGATCTCCTGATAAGGGCAAGGTCCAGAGAACAGTTGAAGGTCAGAGTAGCACTATCTCAAGTAGTTCTACGACA
The DNA here is from genome assembly GCF_028390025.1 of Pseudophryne corroboree. NCBI lineage: Eukaryota > Metazoa > Chordata > Amphibia > Anura > Myobatrachidae > Pseudophryne > Pseudophryne corroboree. The sequence goes on from NC_086445.1 coordinate 64,536,090, forward strand.
GCACGGGTGGATTCTAAATATTCCAAAATCGCAGCTGTCTCCGACGACACGTCTGCTGTTCCTAGGGATGATTCTGGACACTGTCCAGAAAAAGGTGTTTCTCCCGGAGGAGAAAGCCAGGGAGTTATCCGAGCTAGTCAGGAACCTCCTAAAACCAGGAAAAGTGTCAGTGCATCATTGCACAAGGGTCCTGGGAAAATTGGTGGCTTCTTACGAAGCGATTCCATTCGGCAGATTTCACGCAAGAACTTTTCAGTGGGATCTGCTGGAAAAATGGTCCGGATCGCATCTTCAGATGCATCAGCGGATAACCCTGTCTCCAAGGACAAGGGTGTCTCTTCTGTGGTGGCTGCAGAGTGCTCATCTACTAAAGGGCCACAGATTCGGCATTCAGGACTGGGTCCTGGTGACCACGGATGCCAGCCTGAAAGGCTGGGGAGCAGTCACACAAGGAAAAAATTTCCAGGGAGTGTGATCAAGTCTGGAGACTTCTCTCCACATAAATATACTGGAGCTAAGAGCAATTTACAATGCTCTAAGCTTAGCAAGACCTCTGCTTCAAGGTCAGCCGGTATTGATCCAGTGGGACAACATCACGGCAGTCGCCCACGTAAACAGACAGGGCGGCACAAGAAGCAGGAGGGCAATGGCAGAAAATGCAAGGATTCTTCGCTGGGCGGAAAATCATGTGATAGCACTGTCAGCAGTGTTCATTCCGGGAGTGGACAACTGGGAAGCAGACTTCCTCAGCACGACCTCCACCCGGGAGAGTGGGGACTTCATCGGGAAGTCTTCCACATGATTGTGAACCGTTGCGAAAGACCAAAGGTGGACATGATGGCGTCCCGCCTGAACAAAAAACTGGACAGGTATTGCGCCAGGTCAAGAGACCCTCAGGCAATAGCTGTGGACGTTCTGGTAACACCGTGGGTGTACCAGTCGGTGTATGTGTTCCCTCCTCTGCTTCTCATACCTAAGGTACTGAGAATTATAAGACGTAGAGGAGTAAGAACTATACTCGTAGCTCCGGATTGGCCAAGAAGGACTTGGTACCCGGATCTTCAAGAGATGCTCACAGAGGACTCATGGCCTCTGCCGCTAAGAAGGGACTTGCTTCAGCAAGTACCAGGTCTGTTCCAAGACTTACCGCGGCTGCGTTTGACGGCATGGCGGTGGAACGCCGGATCTTAAGGGAAAAAGGCATTCCGGAAGAGGTCATTCCTACCCTGGTCAAAGCCAGGAAGGAGGTGACCGCACAACATTATCACCACATGTGGCGAAAATATGTTGCGTGGTGTGAGGCCAAGAAGGCCCCACGAAGAAATTTCAACTCGGTCGATTCCTGCATTTCCTGCAAACAGGAGTGTCTATGGGCCTCAAATTGGGGTCCATTAAGGTTCAAATTTCGGCCCTGTCAATTTTCTTCCAGAAAGAATTGGCTTCAGTTCCTGAAGTCCAGAAGTTTGTCAAGGGAGTATTGCATATACAACCCCCTTTTTGTGCCTCCAGTGGCACTGTGGGATCTCAACGTAGTTCTGGGATTCCTCAAATCACATTTAAACCGCTCAAATCTGTGGATTTGAAATATCTCACATGAAAAGTGACCATGCTGTTGGCCCTGGCCTCGGCCAGGCGAGTGTCAGAATTGGCGGCTTTGTCTCACAAAAGCCATATCTGATTGTCCATTCAGACAGGGCAGAGCTGCGGACTCGTCCCCAGTTTCTCCCTAAGGTGGTGTCAGCGTTTCACCTGAACCAGCTTATTGTGGTACCTGCGGCTACTAGGGACTTGGAGGACTCCAAGTTGCTAGATGTTGTCAGGGCCCTGAAAATATAGGTTTCCAGGACGGCTGGAGTCAGGAAAACTGACTTGCTGTTATCCTGTATGCACCCAACAAACTGGGTGCTCTTGCTTCTAAGCAGACGATTGCTCGTTGGATTTGTAGCACATTTCAACTTGCACATTCTGTGGCAGGCCTGCCACAGCCTAAATCTGTCAAGGCCCATTCCACAAGGAAGGTGGGCTCATCCTGGGCGGCTGCCCGAGGGGTCTCGGCATTACAACTCTGCCGAGCAGCTACGTGGTCAGGGGAGAACACGTTTGTAAAATTCTACAAATTTGATACCCTGGCTAAAGAGGACCTGGAGTTCTCTCATTCGGTGCTGCAGAGTCATCCGCACTCTCCCGCCCGTTTGGGAGCTTTGGTATAATCCCCATGGTCCTGACGGAGTCCCCAGCATCCACTAGGACGTCAGAGAAAATAAGATTTTACTTACCGATAAATCTATTTCTCGTAGTCCGTAGTGGATGCTGGGCGCCCATCCCAAGTGCGGATTGTCTGCAATACTTGTACATAGTTATTGTTACAAAAAAATCGGGTTGTTATTGTTGTGAGCCGTCTGTTCAGAGGCTCCTACGTTTGTCATACTGTTAACTGGGTTCAGATCACAAGTTGTACGGTGTGATTGGTGTGGCTGGTATGAGTCTTACCCGGGATTCAAAATCCTTCCTTATTGTGTACGCTCGTCCGGGCACAGTATCCTAACTGAGGCTTGGAGGAGGGTCATAGGGGGAGGAGCCAGTGCACACCACCTGATCCTAAAGCTTTATTTTTGTGCCCTGTCTCCTGCGGAGCCGCTAATCCCCATGGTCCTGACGGAGTCCCCAGCATCCACTACGGACTACGAGAAATAGATTTATCGGTAAGTAAAATCTTATTATTTACTCACCATTATATTTGGGACATGACACTTAGGGGGGATATTCAATAAGCCGCAAATTTGCGGCTATTTTTTTGTGTGCGAAAAGTGCTGCGGAAACGGCTTTTCGCAGGCATGCGCGCTCCAGTTTTTCAACCTGTTCAATTCAAAACAGGTTTCACATGAAAATTCTTGCAGTGAAAATGGGGGAATCAGCCTGCACCCCAAAAAGTGCTAAACTAATATAGGATAGCAGAAGAGAAGTGTATTAAATATCACATTAAAGAGTTTTGGGGACTTAGATTGTGTGAAATGGTTGTTGTATGCATTTTTTTAAAACGACAAAAATTTTTATAGAAAGCAAGTTTCTTGTGCAATATAAATGCTCTCATTAAATTTGGAGTACTTGAAAATGGGTATAAATATGCATTTGGGTCATTTTAGGGTACTTAAAAAAAAAAAAGTGGAAACAGACTGATTACTCCCACCTGCAAGCCTAAAAACACCTGTCCCACTTATAAAGCACCCCAATATACCTGTCCCATACCTTGTACCCCAATTTCCATTACTTTGTATTTCCCCCCCAAAAAAATGACATGTCATTGTTGGCCAATTAAAAATAATTAAAAACTTCAATGTGCCTAATTAGACATTAAGGGGGGTGTCCCAAGGGTTCTGTTCCATATCCAAACATTTTTACCTTAAAATAGAGTTTTTCCCCAACTGTTCACCTGCTCAGAGTACTGTAGGTGTAGTGAAATTTGCGAAAAAATTATCACTGATAAATTTTCCCAGATAATTGAATAGGCTGTAATCTAGACTCACGGGAAAAGTCTGGTTTTTCGTGGGAAAAGTCTGTTATCGCATTATCGCAGCTAATTCAATACCCCCCTTAGAGTAACCAATCAGATTCTAGTCATCATTTTATAGAATGTACTGTGTAAGTGATAAATGGAATATGATTAGCTGCTCTGGGATTTGATAAATAAAGTGCTGACTGCAAATTGAGGGCTAGTAGAAAATTTTCACTGAAGGAACACTTCAATGAGGACTCACCTCACGAAAATATTTTGATTGGTGGAGGAGGGGGAACTAAAGCGTTTACCCCCCCTTTTCATAAAATACATGGATGTCAGGACAGTTATGTTTCCACAGAAATCAGTCGGATGTTGCTCATGGCTTGATGCCATGTTTCTGTGAAACTCTGTCCCACGCCCCAAAGTCACTCCATAGACAACTGTTTTATCAGCAGTTTACATGTCAGGGTAGCTTTTAACACCTTTACCTTTAGACAGTCACACTCTACAGAGATTTGTTCACTTTGTGAGACCTAGTGATGATAAAGGGAAAAAAATCACATGAATTATGGTTGGGAGCTGTCAGGTTAGAATTTCCATTATGCTTTATAGGTAATGCTTTGTATACTTGAAAGTCGCTCCCTTCTTTTGTTTCTCTAAGGGCAAGGAAGATGGTTAGTCATATTCTGGAATTGTAATGAAATGAGCCTCTGAATGTATAGTATACAGGTGTGCCTTAACATTCCCATCCCTTTTGCGCCACATGGCGTGAGACCCAAAAATGACAATACAAAAATAATAGAGAGTATCCTTTAGATTCTGACGGATGGTGTAATGGGCAAAGAAAAATGGAAGGCTGCGCTAAATGAATACGTTCTGACAATAATGATATTAGTATATTACTAGTACAATTTATTAGCAGATAATATCACTAAATTCTTATGATCAATATGTCATAAAATGCATGCAACGTAAATAAAACTTGATAAAAACATACAATAGATGTAATAAAAAAGGGGTTACCCAATTGGTCAGAATAAGAATTAATCGGTGAGTGGAAGAGTCCGTTCCAAAATAGTCCCCCAGATCGATCTGAGTCCGGTATAGATGAATGTATAGGAGGTAAGCAGTGTCCCATAAGATAGCAATTACCGCTAGAGGAATCCGTGCTCTTGGATTTTGAATGGTGAGCTCCTCATGCAATGCGGATTGTAGAAGTTGTCGGTCCAATCTGCTATTTGAGTCCTCCAATTCGTATATGGCGATCCGGAATTTGTGTGGGGGTGGTTCGGTCTTCCAATTAGTAGTCTCTGACTTTGGGTCCCCTGTGCACCTGACGCGTTTCGCTGCGTTCAGCTAGCAGCTTTTTCAAAGGTGGTGTAATGGTTAGCATTATTGCCTCACAACACTGAGGTCCTGGGTTCGATTCCCACCATGGCCCTAACTGTGTGGAGTTTGTATATTTTCCCCGTACTTGCGTGGGTTTCCTCCGGGTACTCCGGTTTCCTCCCACAATCCAAAAATATACTGGTAGTTTAATTGGCTTCCAACTAAAAATGAACCCTAGTGTGAATGTGTGTGCGTATGATAGGGAATATAGACTATAAGCTCCACTGGGGCAGGTACTGATGTGAATGGTCAAATATTCTCTGTAAAGCGCTGCAGAATATGTGTGTGCTATATAAATAACTGGTAATAATAATAAATAATGGTAGATCCGCAAAAGAACCCATCCCAAAAAAAAAAAATCCATTTGGAGTTGACCAAAACACTATAAATGGGTAAAAAATAAACAGTATTGGCTTATTAGGTCAATAAATAGAAATAAAAAGGCAATTTCAGTTTTGGGACTTAAAAAGTAATACATACTGTATAAGATGACATTCTACCTAGTAAAGGTTAGACTAATACAAAGACATATTCAATGGGGCAGATGTATTAACTTGGAGACGGCATAAGGAAGTGATAAACCAGTGATATGTGCAAGGTGATAAAGGCACCAGCCAATCAGCTCCAATATGTAAATTACCAGGTAGGATCTGATTGGCTGGTACCTTTATCGCCTTGCACATATCACTGGTTTATCACTTCCTTCTGCCGTCTCCAGTTTAATACATCTTACCCTATAGTCCATAAACAGGGTAAAGTATCCTCAGAGAAGTGTAGACGCTGAAGACCCTGAGGGGTCTATTCACGAAGCAGTAAAAAGAGTGAAGAAGCGAACTTGTGGTGAAGTTGCCCATGGCAACCAATCAGCTGCTCCGTACAATTGTATAGTATGCAAATTCAATGCTGATTGGTTGCCATGGGCAACTTCTCTACTCTTTTCACTGCTTCATGAATAGACCCCTAAGCCTCAACTCAGACAATGGAGTTAATTTGAAAGCTGCTGTTAGTCCATGATGATGTTAAATAGAGGTGTATAAGGACTCATAAGGTGACTATCAAGTATTGGCACACAGATTAATATTCTTCAGCCTACATTACTGATGGTGGTGACTTCTGGCTGGTCACCACCAGTGGGCGCTCTAATGTCCCCTCAAGCTACCAGCACTGCTGATAACATCCTTTATCGCCGGAATCTGTTCCTGTCTGTCAGAGGAAGGATCATAGAGCAAGAGAATGCAAAACCAGTTCCATAAATAATAATTATAATGAACCACACACACACGGTTCCTCCTGCCCTGAGGGCCACAGTTCTGTCACTCTGCCCAAACTATACAAAGTTCCAACACTCAAGTATAAATTATGCTTCAGGTGAATTGTACATTTAATTAGTGCACGTGCCACCTACACGCAGTAGTGCCAGGTATTTTGCGGTTTGAACCTGAGAGTGGCAAATATCCAATCACTAGGAACCAATTAATTTGGGACTTGTGACCTCGCTGAGGTTCTGCTTCCTAGGCTGAGTTCTCACAAGTATGATAATAAAAGGGTATGCCCTCAGTGAGTGAGGCGTAAACTTTCACTTTTTAGATATTTGTGTGTGGTGGTGAAAAAACTTTTTTTCTTTTTGCGTTGATAGTTTAGTCAAAAAGTTTATTACTTTGGCGTACAGAACAAATTTTGAGGATGCATGTTGTCTGAGTAATTGCACATATTAACAATTAATGCATTTAATTCAATTGTTCCTCTCGGTCGCTATGACATCTGTCACCAGAAGAATGTCCCACTTCCTGAACACCATTTGCTGCCAGAGATAGGAGCTGAGTGTGCACAGGGAAAAAGACGGCCATTCATCTGCTGAATTGTGATTTATAACACTCGGCCTGCCCGATATGAATCATTTCCTTGTTCTTAAATTCTAGGGATAAGGGACAGATGTTCATAACTACATTATAGCCTGCTCTTACAGCGATAAGAAAGAGTCGTGTTTTGTATTTCTGTGCTCTAGAACGTTTGCCATCATGTGAGTTGTAGTACTAGGGCAAAGGTCAGACTTTACAGAAATAGCGAAATAATGTTATTTAATAGTTATGTACTATATATAAGCGCCTTGAGTCCTATTGGAGAAAGAGCGCTATATAAATAAAATTATTATTATTAATATTACTATTTATGGCATAAAATTGTATTGCCAGAGATGACATAAAATACAAATAAAATACGTTTGCCTTGTTCAAAACTGGAAATATTTCAAATGTTTTTTTTAGAATAGTGTTTTGGGGTTTTTTTGTTTTCACCTAGGTTATTTCAATAAGGAAACCACATTATACTTGCATAAGGGTTTGAAATACCTACAACAATTGGCCGACAAGGTCAAAATACCGACATTTAAAATGTCGACAGGTCAAAAAGTCAACACAAGGTTGTTGTTTTTGTGTATGTCGACATGGACCCTGTGTGTCGACGTTCGCTCGCCATGCTTCTGGCACGGTTCCTCGCTGCGCTTGGCACACTATTATATTTCCCCTCCAGGTCCACTGGGATGGTAAAGTATGAACAAGTAGGTTTCAATGAAAAAATCATGTAGACTTTTTGACCTGTCGACATTTTAAATGTCGATATTTTGACCTTGTTGGGATTTTGACCATGTCGGGATTTTGACCATGTCGGTACTTTGACCATCGGTCAGTGGTTGTCGGGATTTTGATTGTAGGTAAATTGACCACATCCCTTGCATGATAACCTGAAATGTCCAGGAGACCCCTGAATTTTGAGGAGTCCTCCTGGAGAATAGGCCACACTGGCAGACTGTTTTTCTTTCTCTTGTGAAGTGCGTGGAGTCTTAACAACGCATTTAGCTGTATCAGGTCACACAGAATGAAAGAAAGTGCAGGTGCACACTCTATAGTACTAAGCACTGCTAATCAGAAGAATTATAATTTCTGGCCAAAAATATGGGCCCACCAACTGCCATCAGGTGACCTCATCTGGTGGGTCCCTAACACTAAGGTTCAAGTTCATGGTGCGGGACTCTCCAGGCAAGCACAAGCCGCTGTATCAGGTCACACTTGCTGTGTGAGTGTGCCTTTGGCATCATTGTGCAGCAGGCTATGTGGCTTGATGATGCCAGTTGTGTTGCTATGGTTCTTCATATTTCCTTCCCCATTCCGCTGTACAAGGTCATGCCCAACGCACTTGAGGTTGTCCAAAAAGTACATTACACAAAATTTGTTCCTGTAACAGCGCACCAGAGCCCAGCATTCAAATACCGAAACTGTCGGCGCAGTTCCCCGGGGGTCTGCAGCAGTTCCGCCGCGGGCAGTGCCCACTGCATTAATTCTTCTGGCAGGCTATTCCTGTCTAAAATTTAAAGGGCCAGTAGCACCAAAACTTGATGTCACGTTTGGTGCCAATTTCAAGTTCCGTCCCTTTAAAAGGAAGTCTCTGGACACTGCCGAGCGCCACAGTATAGGCTCACATACTGTACCATACTCCAGCAATCAAGCCTTTTGCTTCCTTTTGCGTCCCCAAGTTGATTTTGTTCCTGATTGCTAGTTCCCCTCTGTTCTGTTCCTTGTCTGTAACTTGCTTATCCCACGTCTATTCCTGTACCCGTCTATGACTGTATGGGGTGTGGTATGGAAGTTAGACAGTAACTAGGTCAGCCACTATTGGTCGACAGTAACTAGGTCGACAGGGATGCTAGGTCGACACGGTCTCTAGGTTGACAGGTCAAAAGGTCGACATGAGTTTTTTCTAGGGGTTTTTGGTGTTGTTTTCTCCGTACAGTGACCGGGAACCCCAATTAGTGTCCTCTCGCATGGCGAGCGAAGGTGCCTCGCTCCGCTGCGCTTGGCACAGGTTACCATTCCCAGTCGTAATCCGCGTGGATCGTTTGAAAAAGTTCAAAAAAAGAAAAAAATTGTGAAAAACTCATGTCAACCTTTTAACCTGTCGACCAGTAGTGGTCGACCTAGACAGTGTCGACCTAGTTACTGTCAACCTAGAGACTGGATCCCGACTGTATGTATGCAAAAAGCATTAAAATGGGTGACATTCATTACTGATATGCATTTTGTATGCTATTTATACCCCTTTCACACTACACAAATAACCTGATATCGACCCAGTATATTGCGGAGTCGACGCGGGTCGCTGTGCGGTGTGAAAGGGTCACTGACAAATTCCCGGGTCACCTGACCTGGTAATTCAACCTGGGAATAAAGAAGGGTCATTACCGGGTCAGGTGCAGTGTGAACGGGTCGATGCGACCCGGGACCCGTTCACAGCATAGGGAGAGGCATGTGCGGAGATGATCTCATCTCCCAGCGCCGCCTTGGCACGCACCTACATGGTGGCTCAGTCCCTGCCCCCAATGGCAATCCGACCTGGCATATTGCTGGGTCAGGAAGCCAGTCTGAAAGGGTCCAATGCCGGGTCCAGGGTCGGACTGGCCCACAGGGGTATAGGGGAAACCACCGGTAGGCCCTACTGCCTGAGGGCCCACTCCTTCCTCTAGGGATCAGGTTCCAGACTGTGCACTTGTATTATACATGGTAGATATGTTGCATTACACTGCACTAAACTATTGTGTATATCACGCCTCTGTGCAGGCTGGCCACACCCCCTTTGTAGGCTGGCCACACCCCTAAGTATGGGCCCCCTATCACTGCATCTCCCCAGTGGGCCCTTCATGTCCCAGTCCGACACTGGCTTGGTCGCACCTGAAAGCGGAATTACTCAAATTAAAAAATTTCACAAATGACCCCTATAGCTGGATCTGTGCACCTCGGTGGTCATTCCGAGTTGATCGCTAGCTGCATTCGTTCGCTGTGCAGCGATGATGCAAAAAAACGGCACTTCTGCACATGCGGCGCAATGCGCACGTGCGACGTACTATTACAACGAACAGTGTAGTTTCACACAGGGTCTAGCGAAGCTTTTCAGTCGCACTGCTGGCCGCAGAGTGATTGACAGGAAGAGGGCGTTTCTGGGTGTCAACTGACCGTTTTCAGGGAGTGTTCGGAAAAACGCAGGCGTGGCTGGGCGTGTTTGTGACGACAAAACAGGAACTGAAGGGGGGGCGTGGCTTGGCTGGAGAAGAGAGCAGACGCGTGTCTGCTGCTCTCCTCTCTCCAGTGCTCTATATTAGTGTTTTCTGGGTGCTCACCCACTGGATATCCTCTCTGGGGGCTCCCCATCCCTCCCTGTGGGTCCCCTCAGCCCTGTGGCGTTTGCTGCGGAGCCGGGGAGTGGTTTTCACCGCTCTTGCAGGTTGCGGCCCTCGCCCATACGGAAGCCAGGGACTCGCGTACTCCCGGCGCCCGTGTCTTGAGTTCCACGGCGGGAGCGCGGTGCCGGGAAGCGGCGCGGACCCCGCACTCAAGCTCCGGATCATACAGGGGCCCTACCCTGACCCCCAGGGCGGACACCCCCCGAGGCAGAGGATCGGAGGGAAGCCTGGCAGCGGGAGACGGAGGTGAAACAGACAGCCAGGGAGACGCGGCGGCCATCTTAAGTCCTTCTGGTGGAGCTGGAATTGAGGTAGCGGGGTGCTCTTGCGGCTGTGGGGGTCTCTGGATTGGGGCTACCTTGGGTCTGGTGGCCCTCTGGTATTGATCCCTCCCTGCTCTTGCTTTGGGGTCCCTGTGGTAGGATTTGTGCATATACCTATAAGTGCAGAAATAGACTTACACTTGGCACTATTCTTTTCTACTGCACGTGCCCCACCTGGTGGCCTCTAGCTGCAATAGCCCACATTTCCCTCTCAGTGTGCTAGATATATAGTACATAGTGTTCTGCAGACTTCATTGGACCGCAGATTTCCCGGCTCCCGCCGAGACGAGCGGCCGCGATGTCCACATGGCTGAATAACATTATGTTCTGATTACTCTGAGAAGGCCCTGCCTGCGCCCGAATGCTTTTATGACATGATATGACAGCCCGACAAGACTGTGGATCCTTCCTCGACTGACGCTCCAGACGCCTCTTGCCTCTAGTTCCTCTACCTTTGTCATTCAGCGTTGCAATGCCTCCCAAGAAATATAAGGCTGCTAAAACTGTTTCCCAGGTGGCGTTCTTTAAACCTTCTCCCCAGGCCGCTAAAGCAAAGGACACACGGGGTGGCGCCTCTAAACCCGCTGCTCTCGTGTCCTCACCACTTAGAGATACGCCCGTCCCTGCAACAGCACACGTCAGCTCCATTGCTGACAGCGAAGCGCTTACGGTGGGTGCTATGAAGCAGCTCCTAACGCAATTTAAGGATGAAGTTGCGGCAGAATTTAGAGCGACTATGAAGGAATGCCAGCGATCTATTGACGAGATCGGAGGTCGCACCGATCACCTAGAAACAAAAATGGGTGAAGTGGTGTCGTCGCACAACGACCTAATCTCTTCACATGAACTGCTCCAAACTGAGGTCACGGCCAGTGGCGGAACTAGCGAGCGGTGGGCCCAGGTGCGACAAAATGCTTTGGGCCCCCCCCACACCCCCCCCCCCCCCCACACACACACATCCCATCCAAGTCCACCCCCTCACCCCTGGAGAGGATCTGGTGAGGGGGACCTGCTCAGGGCCAGAGAAATGGATACCTAGCAACAGTGCCGTAACTAGACATTTTAGCACTGTGTGCAAGAAACGGCATCGGAGCCCCACCCCTGCATGCAAAAGAGGGGCAGTGTGCGCCGTAGGCGCGCGCAAAAATACATAGTGGCGTGGCTTCGTGGGGAAGGGGTGTGGCCACAAAATAATACCAATTCATAAACGGTACACAGTAGTCTCCATTATTCAAATTACGCCGCACAGTAGCACCACTACACCAGGTAGAGACCCTTTTACACCTTACAGCGGACAGATTCCTCTTTTTACACATTACAGCAGACAGCGTGCACTTTTTACACATAACGGCAGACAGCGTGCCCTTGTTACACATTACGGCAGACAGCATCCCCTTTTTACACATAACGGCAGACAGCGTCCCCTTTTTACACATTACGGCAGACAGCGTCCCCTTTTTACACATTACGGCAGACAGCGTCCCCTTTTTACACATTACGGCAGACAGCGTGCCCTTGTTACACATTACGGCAGACAGCGTCCCCATTTTTACACATTACGGCAGGCAGATTCCCCATTTTTACACATTGCGGCAGGCAGATTACCCCTTTTTACACATAGCGGCAGGCAGATTACCCCTTTTTACACATAGCGGCAGGCAGTCCCCCATTTTTACACATTGCGGCAGGCTGATTCCCCCTTTTTACACATTACGTCAGGCAGTCCCCCCTTTTTACACATTACGTCAGGCAGTCCCCCCTTTTTACACATTGCGGCAGGCTGATTCCCCTTTTTACACATAGCGGCAGGCAGTCCCCCATTTTTACACATAGCGGCAGGCTGATTCCCCTTTTTACACATAGCGGCAGGCAGTCCCCCATTTTTACACATAGCGGCAGGCAGGCACAAGAAAAAAGAAAGAGAAAGAAAAAGAGAAAAAGAAAGAAAGAAGAATTATACTTACCCTCTCCGCCGGCTCAGGCTCCTCAGTGCAGCCGCGTCAGACGATTCCCGGGCAGTAGAGGAGGTGGAGGACGGAGGTGAAGAAGGGAGCCGCAGCAGCGCTTTGTTACTGGTGGAGGCAGTGCTGCTGCTGCCCCTCTGCTTCCCTATAGGCTGTTCTCGGAAGACAGCCTATAGTGAAGCAGAGGGGCAGCAGCAGCAGCGCCTCCACCAGTAACAAAGCGCTGATGCGGCTCCCTCCTTCACCTCCCTCCTCCTCCTTCCCCCGTCCGTGCCGCTGCTCCTCTCCTCTCCGGGCGGCTGTGCGCTGCGGGCAGCGGTTGCCTGCAGCGCACAGCGGCATGTAATGAGTCAGTTTGACTCATTACATGCTTGGGCCCCTGGACAGAGGCGGGCCCCAGTGCAACGCACTGCTTGCACTGCCGGTAGTTCCGCCTCTGGTCACGGCGCTGAGAGACAAAATCTCGGATATAAAAGACAGATCGAGGCGTAATAACTTAAAGCTACGGGGTGTTCCGGAAACTGTCGCTAATAGCGCTTTAAACGACTTTGCAGTTGACCTTTAGCAAACTCCTTCCTTCGAACCGCCCCGTGGACTTCCTAATTGATCGTATCCATAGGCTTCCAAAAGCCAGGAATGCTCCCGATGGTGTCCCCCGGGATGTCCTTATGAGGCTACACTATTACCATGTGAAGGAGGCAATCTTGAAAGCTGCTAGACCCTCGGATGCTGCGTCAGAGGCTTTGGGCTCACTTCAAATTTTCAAAACGGCGCTCTCTTTACCCCATCACATCAGTGCTACGGAAAGAGAACATTTTATACAGATGGGGATTTCCTACGAAGCTGCTCATCTCTCGAGAGGGGTCCACAGTTGTTATAACGAACGTCGAGGAGGGTAAAAAGATCCTAGCATCATGGAACTCTGCAAGTTCTCCTACACACACCTCTCCCGAACGGGGCCTTCAGCGGGACTGGGCCTCCTCGGCTGCAGAACTTTGAGTATTGTTTGATTTACTATTCTTGCATTATTTTCATGTTTCCTAATCAGTTTGTCATGTCGTATATTCCTACGTTGCATCAACTCCTTGGCGATTATCTGAGGAGGTTGTTTATGTGATTTGTGAGTGTTTCTAGAATGTCTTTCAGTGTTACCTCCTCACCGGTATTTCACTGTTTACTGTCTGTCTCTGCTGCCCCGACTGCCATCCACATTTCTTTGTTGGCTGGGAATTCTACCTGAGTTTCCTTCATTTCCGGTGGCAGTCGCGGGCCCAGATCTGGGGTGATGAGGGACTACTTTTAATTTAATTTAGGTTCGGGTATGGACGGATTGCCACTACCCCCCACCGTTTAACTCTGAGTCGCCATGGTTAGGTGTCCAAATGTGCCCCCGAGAGGGGTTAATGTTCTGTTTTTTCTTTCTGTTTTTTCTTTCTGTATTTCTTCTTCTCATTTGTCCTTTTTTTCCCCTTTGTCCTTTTTTCCCCCTTTCCTCTCCTTTTGTCCGGGTATGTTCCACACACTTTTTACCTGCCAGTTGTTTGTTGATAGATACGCATTCCCCGACGAGTTTTACATTATGGTTAACATTGTCTCTATAAATGCAAAAGGGCTTAATTCCCCACACAAGAGGAGATTAGCGCTTAATTATTTTCATAAACTTAAAGCTCAAATCATAGCAGTCCAAGAGACTCATTTTATTAAATCCGCCCCTCCACGGTTTACTAATGGGAGATTCCCCCATTGCTATTTGGCTAACGTGCCAGCAAAGAAGGCGGGAGTGGCAATCTTGATATCTCAGCACTGCGCGTTCTCCCTCACCTCGCAATATTGTGACCCTGAGGGGAGAATCCTCATTCTAGTTGGTACTCTTGAAAACAAAGAGGTGACATTAGTTTCTTGCTATGCCCCTAACACCAAGCAACTAGCATTTTGCAGGAAACTCTGCGCTAAGGTGCAACAATTGGCTAAGGGTGGTTTACTCTTAATGGGGGACTTTAATTTGACTCTGGACCCTTTAGTTGATAACTCTGGCAAGCGACCCTCACTCTCCAGTCAGCTCCATAGGAATGCACAGGGCTTTAGTCAGCTACTGGTGGAATATGATCTTTTAGACCTCTGGCGCGTTAAGCATACAATGGATAGAGATTACACATTTTATTCCTCGGTACACGCATCCTACTCTAGAATAGATCTAGCATTAGCAGATAAGTGGACTCTGCAGTCCATCCGTAAAATCTCCATCCATCCCATGTCCTGGTCGGATCACTCCCCACTATTCATCGAATGGGATGTAAATAATAGAAAGGTTACCCCGGCCCCCTGGCGTTTGGGTAAACTCAGTCTTCTTCAGCCGGAGACCATGCAGGCGATCCAATCCACCGTGGATTATTATCTTTCTGAGAACTCTCCTCAGGAGACGTCTATCTTCACATTCTGGTGCGCCCTCAAAGCAGTGACACGAGGGACGGCAATTCAAACAGCGGCTAAACTTAAACGGGCATATCGCAAAAAATTTGAACAGGCTGAGCTTACAGTCGCCTCCCTGGAGAGTTCTCACAAGGCACATCTGCACGATAAAGCCCTTCTTAAGTCATTAAAAGAAGCAAGGGAGGCGGTGAATGTTTTCTATCTAGCGGAGGTTCAACGCAACCTACATAGACTGAACCAAAAATTTTATGTTTCTGGTAATAGGGCGGGTAGACTGCTGGCGAGGAAGCTGAGGGGTAAGAAGGCTAAGGAAAAAATCCACATTGTCCATTCGGATAGGGGTAAAAGAGTCTACGATCCTGACGAAATTGCAGATGTCTTTGCATCCTATTACTCCAAACTATACAACCTGAAGGGGGCTCTTCAACCTAAAGACGTAGATGTTCAGAATTTTCTGTGCAACCTTCCTCTCCCCTCGCCATCGTCGGAGTCGTGTAGCTCTCTAAGTGCGCCTTGGACTTTAGCTGAAGTCGAAAAGGCTAAGGCCCCAGGTCCCGACGGTTATCCTGCCGGTTTCTATAAATCCTTTAGGGAGAGCTTGGCCCTGGTGCTCTTGTCGGTGTTCAATGAAGCCTCAGAGGCAGGCCACTTCCCTAAAGAGATGCTGGAAGCTCAAATCATTACCATTCCCAAACCAGGAAGAAACCCCTCCTCCGTCCAAAACTATAGACCAATCGCTTTATTAAATACGGATTTAAAAATTTGTGCCAAATTAATTGCCAACCGTATCAGCCCTCTGCTCCGCTCTCTTATCATTCCTGATCAAGTGGATTTCGTATTGAACAGACAGGCCCCGGATAATACCCGCCGGGTGATTAATGTGATTGAGCATTCTGCCGGTAAAAGAGAACCCCTCCTAGTCTTGTCTCTTGACGCCGAAAAGGCGTTCGATAGATTGAATTGGGATTTTATGAGATTAACTCTGGACAAATTTGGCTTCTCTGGAAGGATCTTGGACTCTATCTTGGCCCTTTATTCCTCTCCTAGTACACGGGTCTTTGTTAACGGATGCCTTTCATCACCTTTCAATATCTCGAATGGCACGCGTCAGGGATGCCCGCTATCCCCTCTTATTTTTGCGTTGGCGATAGAACCCCTGGCTGCTTGCATTAGATCTCGGGATGCGATTAGTGGCCCTGTTATAGGGGGCATTTCTCACAAAATTAGCTTGTTTGCGGACGATATTCTGCTATGTCTAACTGACCCCGAAGCTTCCTTGCCAGTTTTGCATGAGGTCCTTCAAAGCTATTCAGATGTTTCTTTTTATAAGTTAAATACAAATAAAACTGAAGCCCTCCCACTCCATATACCTCCGAATGTGGTCTCTAAGTTGAAGGATTTGTATAAATATGCCTGGAAGTCCTGCTCCTTGAGATACCTGGGTATAAACTTAACCAGGGAAGATAACTTGATTGAGTGTAATTATGCCCCGTTGTTAAAAGTGTTTACTGAGCTGACCGGAGAGTGTATGTTGCAGGAGGTATCTTGGTTGGGTAGGATTGCTGCTGCTAAGATGGTCCTATTGCCGAAATTAATGTACCTGTTTCGCGCCATACTAAGGCCCCTTCCCAGACTCTTCCATAATAAATTTAACCAGATCCTGACCAGATATGTGTGGGGAGGATCTAGACCGAAAATTGCTAAGAAGACTC
Source organism: Pseudophryne corroboree (assembly GCF_028390025.1). Taxonomy (NCBI): domain Eukaryota; kingdom Metazoa; phylum Chordata; class Amphibia; order Anura; family Myobatrachidae; genus Pseudophryne; species Pseudophryne corroboree. Next base: position 64,552,634 of record NC_086445.1, read on the forward strand.
TAGTTCGGCCTAAACTGTCTGGGGGGGTTGCTTTCCCAGATATAGAAAAGTACCATGCGGCATGTCTGATAAGTCAGTCTAGGGACTGGTTTGACACCTCGAGTCTGAAGCCTTGGGTTATTCTGGAAGCCTCATGCTTGGACGCGGTTTCTCTCCCTGATTTGTTTTGGTTACCACTGCATGCTGCTCGGAGTAGGGCCGAATCCTGCAAGTCTATTAAAACGACCATAGATTCCTGGCATAAATAAGTACTCTCTTCAGAAGAGCTTAATTTACCCGCCCCCTGCCTGTCGTTAACTGCTCTTATGTCATTGATCCCTAATGTTTCCCTAGTGAAGTGGACTCGGAAGGGGCTTCTATACCGTCACCGTGGGCGATTTGTTTGTAGGGGACGTCCTGATGTCCTTCTCTCAATTACAAGAGAGATTTGGGATTCGGACCCAGGATTTCTTTAAATACCTGCAGGTGAGAAGTTGGTTGCACTCATTTACTCCCTCACATCTCCACAAACTGTCTCTTCCGGCTTATATTGTAAGCCGATTGGAGACACCCTCGCATAAATATGGGATTACGTGGTGGTATCAATATCAAATGACAAACGGCACCCAGATAAAATTGAAAGCTCAGATTTTATGGGAACGAGATTTGAACAGGTCCTTTACTGAGGTAGAGTGGGATGGTATATTTAGGTCTTGTTTTAAAGTGTCCAAATGTGTTAACCACGCTGAAATGTTTTACAAGCTTATACAGAGGGCCTACTTCACCGCTGCCAGACAGCACAGAATCTGGCCTTCCCAATCTAAATTATGTTGGAGGAAATGCGGCTCCACGGGGGATATCTTTCATATCTTCTGGGCATGTCCTCGTATACAACCACTTTGGAGAGAAGTTTTAAATATGGCCGGCATGGTGTTAGGGCTCAGCGTCCCAATGGACCCAGCTCTGGCGCTATTTCACTTGTACGTAGATCGCCTCTCCGCAGGTGATCGTTATGTCTTGGGGCATATTTTGATAGCCGCTAAAGCGGCTATAGCACAGTTGTGGAAATCCGAGAGTGTTCCCACCTTAGAGCTCATCCAAAATAAGATTCACAAACATTTCATTTTTGAAACCGCGGAGGCTAAATACTCCTCATCGGCTAACTCTATCCACATGAAATGGTTGGGATGGTCTGATTATAGAAGTAGAGAAGGTAGGCTAACGGTGTACAGCTCTCCAATTGACATGTCCGTGCTCGACCTCTCCTAGTATGACCTCTACGAGAATGCCGTGATACCAGATATGTTCTCTTCATGTCTTCTTGTAGTGCTTTCTCCTTTTCTTGTGTCTGTACGCTCGATGTAACCAATTGTATACTCCTCAGACTGTGCGTTGTTTAAGTTTGCTTATGGTAACCATTCCGGACTTCCCCTGTGTTTCCCTGTCTCTTTATTCTGTTCCCCATTTCTGTGTGTAAATTCTTCAATAAAAAACTTATTGTTTTAAAAAAAAATAAGATTTTACTCACCGGTAAATCTATTTCTCGTAGTCCGTAGTGGATGCTGGGACTCCGTAAGGACCATGGGGATTAGCGGCTCCGCAGGAGACTGGGCACAACTAAAGAAAGCTTTAGGACTACCTGGTGTGCACTGGCTCCTCCCACTAAGACCCTCCTCCAGACCTCAGTTAGGATACTGTGCCCGGAAGAGCTGACACAATAAGGAAGGATTTTGAATCCCGGGTAAGACTCATACCAGCCACACCAATCACACCGTATAACTCGTGATACTATACCCAGTTAACAGTATGATAACAACTGAGCCTCTCAACAGATGGCTCAACAATAACCCTTTAGTTAGGCAATAACTATATACAAGTATTGCAGACAATCCGCACTTGGGATGGGCGCCCAGCATCCACTACGGACTACGAGAAATAGATTTACCGGTGAGTAAAATCTTATTTTCTCTAACGTCCTAAGTGGATGCTGGGACTCCGTAAGGACCATGGGGATTATACCAAAGCTCCCAAACGGGCGGGAGAGTGCGGATGACTCTGCAGCACCGAATGAGCAAACTCTAGGTCCTCCTCAGCCAGGGTATCAAACTTGTAGACTCTTGCAAGAGTGTTTTAACCCGACCAAGTAAAGGCTCGGCAAATTTGTAAAGCCGAGACCCCTCGGGCAGCCGCCCAAGAAGAGCCCACTTTCCTCGTGGAATGGGCTTTCACAAATTTAGGGTGCGGCATTCCAGCCGCAGAATGTGCAAGTTGAATCGTGCTACAGATCCAGCGAGCAATAGTCTGCTTAGAAGCAGGAGCACCCAGCTTGTTGGGTGCATACAGGATAAATAGCGAGTCAGTTTTCCTGACTCCAGCCGTCCTGGAAACATATACTTTTCAGGGCCCTGACTACGTCCAGAAAACTTGGAATCCTCCAAGTCACAAGTAGCCGCAGGCACCACAATAGGTTGGTTCACATGAAAAACTGATACCACCTTAGGAAGGAATTGGGAACGAGTCCTCAATTCCGCCTTATCCATATAGAATACAGATAAGGGCATTTGTATGACAAAGCCGCCAATTCTGATACACGCCTGGCCGACGCCACGGCCCACAGCATGACCACTTTCCACGTGAGGTATTGTAGCTCCACGGATTTAAGTGGCTCAACTCAATGCGACTTCAGGAAATCCAACACTACGTTGAGATCCCACGGTGCCACTGGAGGCACAAACGGGGGTTGACTATGCAGCACTCCCTTAACAAAAGTCTGAACTTCAGGCAGTGAAGCCAGTTCTATTTTGGAAGAAAATCGATAGAGCCGAAATCTGGACCTTAATGGAACCCAATTTTAGGCCCATAGTCACCTCTGACTTGTAGGAAGTGCAGAAAACGACCTAGCTGAAATTCCTCCTTTGGGGCCTTACTGGCCTCACAGCACGCAACATATTTCCGCCATATGCGGTGATAATGGTTTGCGTTCACTTCTTTCCTAGCTTTAAATAGCGTAGGGATAACTTCCTCCGGAATGCCCTTTTCCTTCAGGATCCGGCGTTCAACCGCCATGCCGTCAAACGCAGCCGCGGTACGTCTTGGAACAGACAGGCCCCCTGCGGCAGCAGGTCCTGTCTGAGCGGCAGAGGCCATGGGTCCTCTGAGATCATTTCTTGGAGTTCTGGGTACCAAGCTCTTCTTGGCCACCCGGAACAATGAGTATAGTTCTTACTCCTCTCCTTCTTATTATTCTCATTACCCTGGGTATGAGAGGCAGAGAAGGGAACACATACACCGACTGGTACACCCACGGTGTTACCAGAGCGTCCACAGCTATCGCCTGAGGGTCCCTTGACCTGGCGCAATATCTTTGTAGCTTTTTGTTGAGGCGGGACGCCATCCTGTCCACCTGTGGCCTTTCCCCACGGTGTACAATCATTTGGAAGACTTCTGGATGAAGTCCCCACTCTCTCGGGTGGAGGTCGTGTCTGCTGAGAAAGTCTGCTTCTCAGTTGTCCACTCCGGGAATGAACACTGCTGACAGTGCTAACACATGATTTTCCGCCCATCGGAGAATCCTTGTGGCTTCTGCCATCGCCATCCTGCTTCTTGTGCCGCCCTGTCGGTTTACATGAGCGACCGCCGTGATGTTGTCTGACTGGATCAGCACCGGCCGGTGTTGAAGCAGGAGTCTAGCCTGACTTAGGGCATTGTAAATGGCCCAAAGTTCCAGAACATTTATGTGTAGGGAAGTCTCCTGACTTTTCCATAGGCCTTGGAAGTTTCTTCCCTGTGTGACTGCCCCCCAGCCTTGAAGGCTGGCATCCGTGGTCCCAGTCCTGTATGCCGAATCTGCGGCCCCCTAGAAGATGTGCAGTCACCACCACAGCGACACCCTGGCCCTTGGAGACAGGGTTATCCGCCGATGCATCTGAGAATGCGACCCGGACCACTTGTCCAACAGATCCCACTGGAAGATCCTTGCATGGGACTTGGCGAATGGAAATTCTTCGTAAGAAGCTACCATCTTTCCCAAGGCTCGCGTGCATAGATGCACCGATACCTGTATTTGTATTAGGAGGTCTCCGTCTAGAGACGCCAACTCCTTGGACTTCTCCTCCAGGAGAAACCCTTTTTATCCTGTTCTGTGTCCAGAACCATACCCAGGAACAGTAGACGCGTCGTAGGAACCAGCTGTGACTTTGGAATATTCAGAATCCAGCCGTGCTGTTGTAGCACTTCCCGAGATAGTGCTACTCCGACGAACAACTGCTCCCTGGACCTCGCCTTTATAAGGAGATCGTCCAAGTACGGAATAAGTACTTCGGCCATTACCTTGGTAAATACCCTCGGTGCCGGGGACAGACCAACGGCAACGTCTGGAATTGGTAATGACAATCCTGTACCACAATTTTGAGGTACACCTGGTGACGAGGGTAAATAGGGACATGCAGGTAAGTATCCTTGATGTCCAGTGATACCCTGAAATTTTCCAGGCTTGCAATAATCGCCCTGAGCGATTCCATTTTGAACTTGAACCTTCGTATATAAGTGTTCAAGGATTTCAATTTTAGAATGGGTCTCACCGAACCGTCTGGTTTCGGTACCACAACATTTTGGAATAGTAACCCCGGCCTTGTTGAAAGAGGGGTACCTTGATTTCACCTGCTGGAAGTACAGCTTGTGAAATGCCGCCAGTACTACCTTTCTCCGAGGGCAGCAGGCAAGGCTGATGTGAGGCAACGGCGAGGGGGAGTCGTCTCGAACTCCAGCCTGTATCCCTGTGATACTACTTGCAGAACCTAGGGATCCACCTGTGGGCAAGCCCACTGATCCCTGCAGTTCCCGAGACGCGCCCCCACCGCACCTGTCTCCACCTGTGGAGCCCCAGCGTCATGCGGTGGACTCAGAGGAAGCGAGGGAAGATATTTGATCCTGGAACTGGCTGACTGGTGCAGCTTTTTCCTTCTTCCCTTGTCTCTGTGCAGAAAGGAAGCGCCTTTGACCCGCTTGCTTTTCTGAAGCCGAAAGGACTGTACCTGAAAATACGGTGCTTTCTTTAGGCTTTTGTGAGGAAACCGGAGGTAAAAAATTTTCTTCCCAGCTGTTGCTGTGGATACGAGGTCCCAGAGACCATCCCCAAACAATTCCTCACCCTTATAAGGCAGAATCTCCATGTGCCTTTTAAATGCAGCATCACCTGTCCACTGCCGGGTTTCTACTACCCTCCTGGCAGAATGGACATTGCATTAATTCTGGATGCCAGCCGGCAAATATCCCTCTGTGCATCCTTTATATATAAGACAACGTCTTAAATATGCTCAATGTTAGCAAATATTATTATCCCTGTCTTAGCGTATTAATATTATCTGACAGGGTGTCAGACCACGCTGCAGCAGCACTATTTATGCTGAGGCAATTGCAGGTTTCAGTATATAACCTGAGTGTGTAAATACAGACTTCAGGATCGCCTCCTGCTTTTTATCAGCAGGTTCCTTCAAGGTGGCCGTATCCTAAGACGGCAGTGCCACCTTTTGACAAACGTGTGAGCGCCTTATCCACCCTAAGGGATATCTCCCAACGTGACCTATCCTCTGGCGGGAAAGGGTACGCCATCATTAACTTTTTAGAAATAACCAGTTTCTTATCGGGGGAAACCACGCTTCTTTACACACTTCATTCATTCATCTGATGGGGGAACAAAACAGTGGCTGTTTTTTCTCCCCAAAAATAAAACCCCTTTTATGTGGTACTTGGGTTTATGTCAGAAAATGCGTAACACATTTTTCATTGCCGAGATCATGTAACGGATGTTCCTAGTGGATTGTGTATATGTCTCAACCTCGTCGACACTGGAGTCAGACTCCGTGTCGACATCTGTGTCTGCCATCTGAGGTAACGGGCGTTGTTTTGAGCCCTTATGGCCTTTGAGACGCCTGGGCAGACGCGGGCTGAGAAGCCGGCTGTCCCACAGCTGTTACGTCATCCAGCCTTTTATGTAACGAGTTGACACTGTCGGTTAATACCTTCCACCTATCCATCCACTCTGGTGTCGGCCCCACAGGGGGCGACATCCCATTTATCGGCCTCTGCTCCGCCTCCACGTAACCTTCCTCATCCAACATGTCGACACAGCCGTACCGACACACCGCACACACACAGGGAATGCTCTGACTGAGGACAGGACCCCACAAAGCCCTTTGGGGAGACAGAGAGAGAGTATGCCAGCACACACCAGAGCGCTATATAATGCAGGGATTAACACTATAACTAAGTGATTTTTCCCCAAATAGCTGCTTGTATACATATATTGCGCCTAAATTTAGTGCCCCCCCCCCTCTCTTTTTAACCCTTTGAGCCTGAAAACTACAGGGGAGAGCCTGGGGAGCTGTCTTCCAGCTGCACTGTGAAGAGAAAATGGCGCCAGTGTGCTGAGGGAGAAGCCCCGCCCCCTTTTCGGCAGACTTTCTCCCGCTTTTTCTGTGATACTGGCAGGGGTAATTTTACATCTATATAGCCTCTGGGACTATATATGATGTATATTTTGCCAGCCAAGGTATTATTTATTGCCCTCAGGGCGCCCCCCACCCCAGCGCCCTGCACCCATCAGTGACCGAAGTATGAGGTGTACATGAGGAGCAATGGCGCACAGCTGCAGTGCTGTGCGCTACCTTGGTGAAGACCGAAGTCTTCTGCCGCCGATTTTCCGGACCTTCTTCGTGCTTCTGGCTCTGTAAGGGGGACGGCGGCGCGGCTCCGGGAACGAACACCAAGGTCGGGTCCTGCGGTCGATCCCTCTGGAGCTAATGGTGTCCAGTAGCCTAAGAAGCCCAAACTACCACCTGTTAGGTAGGTTCGCTTCTTCTCCCCTTAGTCCCTCGCTGCAGTGAGTCTGTTGCCAGCAGATCTCACTGAAAATAAAAAACCTAAATATACTTTCTTTCTAGGTGCTCAGGAGAGCCCCTAGTGTGCATCCAGCTCAGCCGGGCACAGAAATCTAACTGAGGTCTGGAGGAGGGTCTTAGTGGGAGGAGCCAGTGCACACCAGGTAGTCCTAAAGCTTTCTTTAGTTGTGCCCAGTCTCCTGCGGAGCCGCTAATCCCCATGGTCCTTACGGAGTCCCAGCATCCACTTAGGACGTTAGAGAAAAACAGGAACTGAATGGTCTGAAGTGATCGCAAGCGCTGAGTAGGTATTGAGCTACTCTGAAACTGCACAAACAAACTTTGTAGCCGCTCTGCTGCACAGGCGTTCGCACTTCTGCTAAGCTAAAATACACTCCGAGTGGGCGGCGGCATAGTGTGTGTACGGCTGCTAAAAACAGCTAGCGAGCGAACAACTCGGAATGACCCCCCTCATGCAGGCAGTTGCTTGGAGCCTTCCTATACAGCTGCTCTTTTCTTAAGTAACTGAGATTTACCAGAGTCCGCTAACTTGTTTTTACAGGACAGAAGTAGCAGCTCGCTCCCTCCCTCTCTCCTGCTATCTTACTCAAAGCTTTCACTGCCAGTGTTAATATTCCTGGCTTTAAAAGTGTTATCAATGTCAAGAGACTCTCTGGTGTCTGGATAACGCCGATAGGCCGTACTGACAACCGGCAGTGGAGCATGTTCCATGTCCAGGCTTTTGCAATACATTTCATTACCTTCTAATGTGATGAAACTATGTAACTAGGATGCATAATAGTAAAATCTATATACTGTATAGTCTATATGTATATACGCCCTCCTTCCATTCCGTGGTACTTGAACTGTCTGCTTACGCTCTAAAGTTTTCAAGTACTTTACTTCCCAAAAAAGCCCTGCAATCTGCAGAGAAGTGCGCCTGTCACTGGGCTAGGAGCAGACAGCTAGGCAGATGATTTATAGAATGTGAGGGAGACATTAGCCATTAGCCACCTACTATCACGTGTGTCAGAACACTCAAATATTGACAATTACCACACCAGCGCTATCTTCACACACCGGCGGCACATGCAGAGAGACAGGGAAATGGGTTATTTTTAAACTTGGCTGACGGGAACATAACTTGCGCAGATAAGTGGTCTAAAACATGATGTCTGCTGTATTACTTTTAAAGACTGTTTGGTTTGTATTGCAAGTCGGTTGTTTATGTGAATGAGTAAATATTCTCTGTAAAGCAATAGAGTGGAAGGGCTTACAAGCCCCAGGCCTACACATAATATAGGCCCACCATCATGAGAGGATGGCCAGCCACACAGCCTTCAACCATAAGCATACAACTGTCCCGATTCTCGTTTTTCTGGGGCTGTCCCACCCACGGATCGTAGTGTCCCGCGGTGGGGGCAGCTGGGATGCACCTGTCACTCGCACAGCGTCTATTCACGAGAGCCAGAGGGACTGGGGGCATGCCCCCACAGTAATGAAATGGGGGGGCGTGGCTTGCGACCACGGTACTCCCGAGACAGCCACGCTCCTTTTCCATAAGCCACGCCCCCTTTTTGCAGCGTCAGAGTGTCCTGGCCATCCTTATAAAGATGTTGGGAGGTATGCATAAATATTATAATTGTATTTCTATTTTCCTCACAAAATTGTGTCATTTTGCTACATTTATGTTTTTAGACATTGTGGCTGATAGTGTAGGTGGTGTACACGCCCACTTAGCACTGGGCACACCCACACAGCACTGGGCACACCTCCTCCGCTTCACACAATAGGCTCCTGGCCATTTTCAGTCTCAGGCTCATGTGACCCTTATTTGCACGTTGGTGATATAAGATCTGTGCTTTATGTACAGGTATGTCCTCAGAAATTCAAACAAAGACTTCCTCAGGAGAATGCAATGGAAAGCGCGAACAAATAATAAATGTTTATAAATACTGGAATCTAAAACAAAAGTCTCTTTTGGACAAATTGAGAATGCTAGTAGCTTTAAGGTCCCACACTTCTCTTTCCCAAAAGTTTAATGGTGACGCACTGGGGCCCTCAGGGCTGCCGGGACATTGGGGATCATTCCAACCCAATCGCACACTGCGCTTCTTCGCAGCCGTGCGATCGAGTCGGAACTGCACATGCGCGGCGGCCGCATTGCGCAGGCGCGTTGTTGCCGTCGCTGGGCAGCGACACCGCTAACGGAAAAAGCGGTCGCAGTGGTGACCGCAAAAAGATTGACAGGAGGAAGGCGGAACCGGGCGTCAACTCACCGTTTTCTGGGCGTGGAGATCCAAACGCAGGCGTGTCCAGGCGTTTGGAGGGCGGGTGTCTGACGTCAATTCCGGGACCTGCAACGCTGGATTGATCACACAGGGTAAGTAACTGTTACCCTGGTTTTGTTCTACACAAAACTTTTTCTGCACAAGCGATCGCAGCCTTGCTATGCAAAAATACACTCCCCCATAGGCGGCGTCTAGTTGATCGCACGGGCTACAAAAAGTTGCAGTGTGCGATCAACTCGGAATGACCCCCATTGAGCGAGCCTAGGTACTGCAGTAGGCGTGGAATACAGAAGTGAGGTAAGCAGAGTACATATACAGTATCCTAATGAAATATTACTTCCCTTAAAAGTTGTCGTTGCTTTCTGTTGTACTTTGTGGATTTCTCAATATATGTATAATAATGGTTCATGAGCAGATTCCGATGTTACAATGGATGTAGTAATGATGGAGGCTCCGGATACCAGTCTCTGGGCCCTCTCGTTCACTGGAGTCTGGGTCTCCTACCAGTACTGTTACCTGCTCCAACGCGTTTCGGGACAGTTCCCTTCCTTAAGGCAGCCTTAAGGAAGAGAACTGAAACCAACAGTAACTTCTAACGGTAATATTTCATCACGATACATGTACCCTTCTTAACTCACTTTTAGTACATTAGCGCACCTATCTGATCACTTGTCCTTTGTTTAATGTTTGTTTTAGCGCCATCACACTTTTCCCGCCTTCTTAAGGATGCGAATGATGTCATCCGGTCGTCTTTTCACACCTGCCCCCACCCCTCTCGGACAGCGCGTATAAAAAGAGGCACTTGCGTCTCGCGCTCCTCTGTACTCTTTCAGCATTGACACGTGCGGTTTAAAAGCCGCTACTGTTAATGCGACACTTTCAGCAGCCATTCTTTTCTAATTCACTTATACATCAGACTCCTAAAGAATGGACGAAAAACCACATAGGTGTGAATAGGCCCCGCAGGTCTTTTCTGCGCATTTCAGGTACACACCGCACTGGCCAATGTGCCTGATAAATAGTTTATTATTATATAACAGCCGCTATTAAGCAGGTTTATTGGTGCAGCGTTTTTCCTGTCTGCTGAATGACCTCATTATTGAAAACACACTTTGATTCTCATCTGGCAGCGTTACCCGTTCTAATTCTAGATACTAATTAAGCCTTTAAGAGTGTCAAGTTGCCAGGACCTGAGCGATGATTTATGGTGCTGCCATACAGTCAGAAAATCATTGTTTAGTTGATACATACACACAGTCCTCCTTTGTACAGATGGTTTAACATCTTAATTCTGGCTGAATTTTAAAGCTCGTCATGGTTTAGCACTTTGGCATATGGCATAATGAAGAGTGATCTCTTCCATATTGAGTACATTCTTCAGCTTTTTTTCACTATCGGCATTCAATTTTACTGTTGAAATATCAAGAATATATGTGGTGTTATAATTACACTGCATGTACAAGAGGTACACATGGAGACCTGTACGATTATCCTGTGATAGTTACTGTATGACTTGTAGCTGATCAATCAAGGCATTATACTGATAAAATCTGACCTCGTTATGAATAATCTATTGGAAGGGGTTGCACTGAACAGCAGATTACGAATGCAGACCTTCCAGGTGGAGCTTTTGCAAGGATAACATTTCTGTCCGATGAGAGAAGAGAAGGTTAATAGAAGGTAGCAGTAATTTGGTCTGTAATATCGACCCTTTCAGTGGTAAGACGCAGGCCGGATCCTGCTTGGGTGTGTGGCAGAGTTGGTTTAGATCCAAAAATTTGCAGCCGAAAATGTTCCATCTAGCAATGGAGCCTGTGCACTGTACCACAACGGGCATCTTCCAGCCGCAGTTCTCAACTTTCTCTATAATCAGACCCATTAAGAGTCATTGCTTTTATTTCCAGGCTGCAACTGCAGTGATACAGAGCAAGACGGCCCACAGCACCACTAGCTAAAGTAAAAAATTCAGCCCGAGTACATGGTTTAGCTTGGCGGTGCCGTACAGATGTGTCTTCATACATTAATGCTGCATCAAACTGCCATTCTCGGTGCACCAGGTCCTATGTGATCCTGTTAGCGTCATCCGTCTTTTTCTTTTTACCCGAAAATGCATTGTCATGTGATGCAATCAGGACACACCTCCTGTGTTAATTGTATGTGTGTGTGTGTGTGTGTGTGTGTGTGTGTGTACGTCAATAGATTTGATGGCATGTACAGTGCAATGAAATATCATGCCGCTATATCAGTAAATGTTAATAACGTGGGGAAGACTGCGGGCCATGCAAGGGACATGTGGGAGGTCTGATAACATGAGGGGAGATCTGGGGTCCGTGTGGGGAGGTCCTGGGCCATCTGACGCATATTTGTGCTGTAGGGATGGCCATCGACCATCGGTGATTCGAAATCATTGATGGTCTATGACCGATGGTAACTACTTTTACAATCGATGTAGGAGAACCAGGTGGTTTACTGCCATCAATGATAAGGCTATCAGAAGGTGAGGGGACCTATATCATATGTTCACTCAATTAGGCCCCTCCCAAAGGACCCGCGATTCCCAATACTTTAGTAGATCCACCCAACTCTACTGGTTGTATGGGAGACTAACTGAAAATCTGGAATCTCCTGGACTTTCCGAGAGAACAGGTAAGTATGCTCCAAACATGGTTTTCTCTCTACCACCAGCAAGGAGTGGCGTGCGACTGGTGCCACTGACCAGGGCACAAAGCTGAGGGGGGTGGCATCCTTCTCCACCATGCAATCTGGAGTGCCACCTCCTTCGGACATGGCCCCCATCTATATGGCCGCTCCTGACTCGCAGCCCCCTGCACATGGTATGGAAGTGCCCTGCAAAAGGGGTGACACTTGATACACTGGCTGTTGGGATCCCGGCGCTCAGCATATCAGCGCCGGAATCTTGACCGCCGGTATACCGACAACTATTCTTCCACTTGGGGTGTCCGCAAGGGGCTCTTTTGCGCTCGCCCCGCCGCCGGCATTCCAGCGGTTGGGATCCCAAGCGCCGGCGATTTATACTACATCCCTGCAAAAGTCCTTCTTCAGGTAAATGAAAATCATGGTTAAGCAGTTTATGGCACCTGATTTAAGGGGACAAAAAAACAACAACCCACATGAGCTCATACGTTGTAGATTAGTGGTATTTCAGCAATAAAACAAACCAGGCCATTGTGTAATAAGTGTGCATATACATACTTTCAGCAACTCACAGCTTGAAGCCATTACATGGTAAACACACACGGCACAGGAATTTATTGAACTTATGGAATTGGTTAATGCCTCGAAAAAATACACAATCCTAACGTGTTTAAAACAGTTTGGAAGCCGGCCCGCTCCAGGTCATAGGATTGTTATAAGAAGCGACTACTTTACTGAACATGTAACTCTGCTGAATGAAAGTGTCACGTTTCCTCCGCCTCCCGCTGTCATGAATTTGTTCATGGACTCGATTTTCACTGCGCAAAAGCTTTACTGTCAGCCCCATAACAAATCATGGCAGCTTAGTGTCACACCATAAGTGAGAGCTCCTAATATATCTCTTACTACATTGGTCTTACAGAGGGAGGGGTAATATATCTCAGTACTGTGCATCATACATTTACCGTCTATTGCCTCTTGCAATAAAATAATGCACTGTCTTTTCCCTCCAAAAAAGCAAAATGTTCCCTTAAAGGTAACACTGACCGTGAAACATATGCGTCAGAACAGACGTCAAATGAGCCCTTCCAACTGTATTCTGTGGTAAAAGTGAGAGAAACAGACGTGTTCCACAGCTTTGTGTGTTGGTGGAGCTACTGTAATACATCACCCCGCTGTTGCCAGCCCAGCAGCATCAGTGGCTTTTATTAGGATTTACATTATACTTTGTAATGAAAATGACTTAGGCCCTTATTCCGAGTTGTTCGGTCGCTAGCTGCTTTTAGCAGCCGTGCAAACGCTAAGCCGCCGCCCTCTGGGAGTGTATTTTAGCTCAGCAGAAGTGCGAACGAAAGGATCGCAGAGCGACTACAAAAAAAAAATTGTGCAATGTCAGAGTAGCTCCAGACCTACTCAGCGCTAGCGATCACTTCAGACTATTCAGTTCCTGTTTTGACGTCACGAACACGCCCTGCGTTCTCCCAGCCACGCCTGCGTTTCCCCAGGCACGCCTGCGTTTTTATCTGGCACGCCTGCGTTTTTCCACACACTCCCTGAAAACGGTCAGTTGACACCCAGAAACGCCCACTTCCTGTCAATAACTCTGTGGCCAGCAGTGCGACTGAAAAGCTTTGCTAGACCTTGTGTGAAACTACATCGTTCGTTGTAATAGTACACCGCACATACGCATGCGCAGAAGTGCCGTTTTTATGCCTGATCGCTGCGCTGCAACCTTTTAGGGCTCTATTTACTAAGCCTTGGATGGAGATAGTCGCTGGAGATAAAGTACCAGCCAATCAGCTCCTGTCATTTTTCAAACACAGCCTGTGACATGGCAGTTAGGAGCTGATTGGTTGGTACTTTATCTCTCTACTTTAGGCTTAGTAATTAGACCCCTCTCATATTTTTAAATCTGCTTTGCCCGAGGGAATAGTTATAATATCCTCCTCAGCGGGAGCTGTTGCTATTGCTGTGCACGTTTTTCATGACTGTGACTAAAACAGAATTATATAGAAAGGAAGTCAGGTTTAATGTGCTGTTTTGGCATAAAAAAATGACTCTGGGCGTAGAGAATGGCAGGACTTAGTGTTCTAGCACCCTGCACCTAATCAGTGAGAAGGGCATATTTTAATTTCGAAGTGCAAAATTTTTAGGGGTGTGGATCATTAGGTCGACAGGTTCATTGGGTCGATATGTAAAAGGTAGGCAATCCAAAAGGTGCTAAATGCCGACGCATGAAAAGGTCGACATGAAAAATGGTCAACACAAAAAAAATTGACAACACTTTTTATTTTGTTGGTGTCGTTTTTGCCGTCAGAGCACATGGAGCCCCAGTTAGTGCACCACGTCCCCTTGCATGGCTTGCTATGCCCCCGCCAGGCTGCAGGCAAGGAGACTCACTCCGCTACCGCAGCGATCGGCACAGGTTACTATTCCCAATCGTTGTCCACGTGGATGATAAACTGGCAAAACTACAAAAAAAAACAACTCTTAAAAAGTTGTGTTGACTGCATGTGTGTCGACCATTTGAACCTTTCAACCTATTGACTGTAGACATACAGTATAGGGGGTAATTTCAAGTTGATTGCAGCAGGAAATTTTTTAGCAGTTGGGCAAAACCATGTGCACTGCAGGGGGGGCAGATATAACATGTGCAGAGAGAGTTAGATTTGGGTGGGTTATTTTGTTTCTGTGCAGGGTAAATACTGGCTGCTTTATTTTTACACTGCAATTTAGATTGCAAATTGAACACACACCACACCCAAATCTAACTCTCTCTGCACATGTTATATCTGCCTCCCCTGCAGTGTACATGGTTTTGCCCAACTGCTAGCAAAGTTCCTGCTGCGATCAACTCAGAATCACCCCCATAATCCGGATACCAAATTCTACAGCCATAGCCAAAACTTTTGAGGATGACACTAGTATTAATTTTCACAAAGTCTGCTGCCTCAGTTTTTATGATAGCAATTTGCACAAATGTCATGAAGAGTGATCAGATGATCAGATGAATTGCAAAGTCCCTCTTTGCCATGACAATGAACTTAATCCCAAAAACATTTCAACCCTGCCACAAAAGGACCAGCTGACATCATGTCAGTGATTCTTTCGTTAACACAGGTGAGAGTGCTGACGAGGACAAGGCTGGAGATCACTCTGTCATGCTGATTGAATTGGAGTAACAGACTAGAAGCTTTAAAAGAAGAGTGGTGCTTGAAATCATTGTTCTTCCTCTGTTAACCATGGTTACCTGCAAGGAAACGCGTGCAGTCATCATTGCTTTGCACAAAAAGGGCTTCACAGGTAAGGATATTGCTGCTAGTAAGATTGCACCTAAATCAACCATTTATCGGGTCATCAAGAACTTCAAGTAGAGAGGTTCAATAGTTGTGAAGAAAGCTTCAGGGCGCCCAAGAACGTTCAGCAGCTCCAGGACTGCCTCCTAAAGTTGATTTAGCTGTAGGATTGGGGTACCACCAGTGCAGAGCTTGCTCAGGAATGGCAGCAGGCAAGTGTGAGTGCATCTGCACGCACAGTGAGGCAAAGACTTTTGGAGGATGACCTCGTGTCAAGAAGGGCAGCAAACAAGACACCTCTCTGCAGGAAAAACATCAGGGAAAAACTGATATTCTGCAAAAGACACAGGGATTGGACTGCTGTTGACTGGGGTAAAGTCATTTTTTCTGATGAATCCCCTTTCAGATTGTTTGGGGCATCTGAAAAACACTTGTCCGGAGAAGGAAAGGTGAGCACTACCATCAGTCCTGTGTCATACCAACAGTAAAGCATCCTGAGACAATTCATGTGTGAGGTTGCTTCTCAGCCTAGGCAGTGAGCTCACTCACAATTTTGCCTAAGAACACAGCCATGAATAAAGAATGGTACCAAAACATCCTCCAAGTGCAACTTCTCCAAACCATCCAAGAACAATTTGGTGATGAACAATGCCTTTTCCAACATGATGGAGCACCTTGCCATAAGGCAAAAGTGATAACGAAGTGTCTCGAGGAAACAAAACATCCAAATTTTGGGTCCATGACCAGGAAACTCCTCAGATCTTGATGCCATAAGGCAAAAGTGATGACTAAGTGTATCGGGGGAACAAAACATCCAAATTTTGGGTCCTTGACCAGGAAACTCCCCAGATCTTAATGCCATTGAGAACTTGTGGTTAATCCTCAAGAGGCGGGTCAACAAACAAAACCCCACAGATTCTGACAAACTCCAAGCTTTGATTAGGCAAGAATGAGCGGCCATCAGTCAGTATGTGGCCCAGAAGTGATAGCATGCCAGGGTGAATTGCAGCGGTCTTGAAAAAGAAGGGTCAACACTACAAATATGGACTCTATGCATAAACTTAATGTAATTGTCAATAAAAGCCTTTGACACTTGTGAAATGCTTGTACTTTTACTTCAGTGTACCATAGTAATATCTGACAAAAATGTCTAGAAACACTGAAGCAGCAAACTTTGTGAAAACCAATACTTGTGCGTTGGTAACGCTATTTCATTTGTCCGGATAGTGGAGTACCCACATAGCACCTACTGTATACTCTCTCCTGCCGTAATATGTGTCTGTAAATAACAGAGTATCTGGATTGTGTTATATGACAAAACTGGGGCTGATCCAAAACGGTATCCAGATAGGTAGGTCGACAGTCAGTAGGTCGACCACTATTGGTCAACACATTAAAATGGTTGATACGGGACAGGTCGACCGACACATAAAAAGGTTGACATGGCTTTTTAAAAACATATTAGATTTTCTACTATTTCATACGCAGCAGTAGCGGAGTGAGGTAAGGGGACGTGGTACACTAATTGGGGTTCCTTGTTATGTTATGGAAAAACTACCCCAAAAACAGTTTAAAATCCATGTCGACCTGTCCCGTATCTACCATTTTCATGTGTCAACCATTATCCCATGTCGATCATGTCAATGTCGACCAATAATGGTCGACCTAATGACTGTTGACCTTAACTAGGTCAACCATTTATCCCAGAACCAAATTGAAGACAAGTAAATTTTTTGGGCAGATCTTCAGCACTGCACGTGCATCAGAGCCAGGCGTATTTACAGGCATTGTACGCATCTCAGTCGGGAGGCATTCAGTATCCTGGCTGTCGGGATCCTGGCGCTCAGCATACCGGCGCCAGGATACAGACACCTATTCTTCCACTTGGGGTGGTCACGACACCCCTGGAGGGAGAATAAATAGCCTTCTTGCAGTGTGGCGAGCGCTCTTTTGTGCTCACCCCGCTGCCGGCGCCCGGCATCCCGCAGTCGGTATTCTGACTGCTGGGATGACGGGCGCCGGTATTTCGATACCATCTCAGTCACCTCTCCACTTGCGGCTGAGGGATTATAACTGGGTGCAGCGGGTTGTTCGCACATAGGGCCTAATTCAGTAAGGATTGCAAATTCTGCTAATTAGCAGAATTTGCAATCCTTTGGATCGCATGCAAGGGTCCGCCCATCACAGGGCAAGGCCTCCCAGCATACTGACCGCCACAACCCCCCCCCCCCCCCCCCGCCCTTGATGAAGCAGAAATTGTGATCCCATCGCAATTTCTGCTTCATCGTAAAAATAAGTGATTCCTCCTGCCGTGGGAGGCCTGCCGCTATGTTCCCCATTGCGGCGGCTGCGTGTGATGTCACGCAATCACGCCCCTACCATGCCCCCGTTTGCGCTGCACTGCCCCCACAACACTCCATCTCCGCCCTGGAAATGGGAATTAAGTCATTACAGCAGGGGATTAAGTCCGACTGCCCTGGCTCAATTAATCCTGTTAAAAGCCAAGATAAAGGTGGCTTCATCTGTATGTCAGAATGTAAGCTCTCCCAAGAGGGCCCTCTCCCCTCATCTTGCTTAGTCTGTCTTCTACTCCATACTCCCTGCAGCAGCACCTAGCCCTCAGTTTCCGCCTCCCTGATGCTTATATCAGTGTCCTGTCCCCTCATGCAGAAGTGTCTATATACCATGTTCTTGGTCTACATTGTCTTGTACTGTTGGTCGCAGTTTTCTTGTTTTGTTCCTGTGTTTATGTTCTTTGTTAGGCGCTGCAGAACCCTTGTGGCACCATATAAATAAAGGATGATAATAATAAAAATTATGTGAGACGTGCCAGAGAGATATTTGTACACCTTCGTGTAATGGTTATTATGAGGCAAGAAAGTGGCGCGATGCTCTGCCGTCCTCCCTTAGAGATTGTTCTGCAGCTGGAAGGTCCCAGGCTCAGTGTTTCTTAATAATCTGTATACAATACCGTGTTCTCAGAATGCCTATCACTTATATCAGATGAACACATGAGGTCACAGTTTACCCAGAAGCGGAACCAGACACAGAACAGGGAAGTCGCAGTGAGACGAGAAGTCTGTCTACACATATTTCCACTGTCAGACACTTTAAACTTTTCAGAAACCAGATATTGTAAAAATAGTCCAGAACTAGTGTTAACAACACTTGTGGGCAGGTGAGAAACATGAGCCCTGTGTGACTGTGTGCAGACCCAGTGTGACTCCGCTGCAGACAGGCACGAGCAAAGTATAAAAAGGTGTTCACATGTTACTATTCCATAGCTCCAGTTTCCTGTAAAATGACCGCTCTGCTACTACAGGACATGTACAGTCAGGATGAGGAGTAGATTACTGACCACCATCACTGTGTGCCTGGTGAATGGGGACATCTAGTGGCAGATGGATTTATTGCAGCACACAAAAATTTGGGAAAGGCTCATTCAGAGTATGGAACATTATCTATTAACCGTTTAATTATATAGCACGGATTCAGTAGGATTTCCCTACAGTCGAAATGCCGACGCCAAAATCCCGACATTGAGCGCAGCCTGGCCTTGCTGCGGTCGTCACGCTTCGGGTTTGGTGACTCCCGAAAATCAGGAAGGTGGAGAAGTATCCCAGAATCTGGATGCCCCATCAGTTACCCCGGCAACGGCGTGGTGCTGAATCACGTCATCGTAACCACGCCCCCGCTGTGCAGTTTTGCTAATTTCTGCATTGTATAGCAGTGGTGTGGCCATGATGATGCGATTGCAGAAACCACGCTCCCAGACCAGCCTCCGTTGTCTTGCTGCCCCCTATGACTCGCACGTTCCCCCGCACTGCTCCGTGCTCAACTGACACGGCTGCCCTCTCCCAGAATGGGTGGTCAGAATGTCAGCAGCTATGGCATTAATGCTAACTACTAAGCCAACTGTGGGACATATTTATCAATCGAGCCATTACTCCGGTATAAGGATAACTTTATATTGTGATTGCCACAACAAAACTAATACAATTAATAAGGTTTAACGTAGCACTTTGCCAGGCAAGTCGGCTCATATATGCTCAGTGGTTTTGGGCATTCCGTTTTACTAATGTTAAAAAATAAATGAATTACATTAATTGAAAAAATTCTAAAATATTTTAAATTGTTTCATAGCGGTATTTGTCACTTTGCTTTTAGGTCTTGGCAGCGACAGGTCTTTCTTTAAACCTCTGTCCCCGTGTTGCAGTGCAAGCTGGGGAGTAATTATCACATTAAATGCACATAAAAATGTAGATGGTGATAAATACGCCCCTGCATATATTCTAGGCGACCAATTTGGGATTTAAATTGTGGAGCATTGTGGGTGTGGTGCATTAATTTGCCCCTTTAGTGCCTGCTCTAACACTACAGCAATGCAATTTTCCCATTCCTGTGCTGCTGTACCACTCCAGGGAATGCCACTGTGGGGGAGATCATGTACTAAGCAGTGGTAAGAGTGGAGAAATGAGCCAGTGGAGATGTTGCCCAGGGCAACCAATCAGCATTGAAGTAACATCTATAATTTGCTTACTATAAAAGTATACAGAGCAGCTGATTGGTTGCCATGGGCAACTTCTCCACTGGCTCACTTCTCCATTCTTATCACTCTGCTTAGTACATCTCCCCCTACATTTGTACATTTGTTTGTTTTTAGAAGTTATAGTTTATGGGCCAAATGTAGTTCATTGTCACGTGCCACCAATCTCTCCGGTGTCCAGCAGCCCACATTCCCGTCTGTTACGGTAGACCATCTTCTTTCATTTATCTGCGCATCTCTGTCGCAACGTCTTCACCCAGTTGTTCCCAAGGCGCTAAGTAACCATTGCAGTAAAAATGTATCATACGTGTCTACTCTCCGGCAGTCCCTGTCAGCGAGTACCCCCCTACTCCCGCAACATCACCCTGCCCTCCTGCCCACTACCCTGAAGAAGTGGTCAGAGCAGGGTCCGGCGACACGAGTAAGAAATGGCTTTATCATGTGACTGTGTTTTGGATCACGGCAGGAATGGGAACGCAGTTGCACAAATATTAACACCACGCTCATTGCATTTACTACTCGGACCCCCTCCCTCCCAAGGGATCTCTTGGAGGAGCGGTCCATACAGTAAGCAAGTATGGATCATGGACACTGCTGGTCACCGATAGGCTAGGAACATTTGAGGCCAAATTCTGCACACAAAGTGTTCTGACCAAATGTGCATCGAGGGGAACCAGGTATGAAAATGTCACTCTTCTATGTGTGGTTGTATCCAGATAACCTTGGAAAGAGGTGCGCTGGGGTTAGTCTTGGCCCTACCTAGAGCCACCTGCTTAGCGGTTATCTTGGTCATATAATACTTGTGTTTGTGCCACACTCTTTCTCGCTTTTACCTAACCCTCCGGCATAATGTTTAGGAAGATTTAGATATTTGCAGACAGGGTTTATATATTGTGTGTGTATCTGTGCACACACCAGCACCTTTGTGTAATAATCCTCACGTTGGCTGCCAGAGGAGATCACAGTAGGCTGGAGGAGGTCTGAGCTCACACTGTTTGTCTGCAGGATTTGGGGAGCTGAGTGAGGTGACTGTAACACACACTGTACGTATTAGTGTAATGTACCTGACACAGAGGTAACGTGAGACCGTCCTTTATATTTGCCACCAACACCTGCCGCGTAATCTCTTACAGGGTCTGACTCATGCAGCGGTAGGGACTGACTGTAGGCGTGTAGGGCACAGATTGGAAATAGTGGCACTTTTGTGTTGTGTTACCCATACCATGTAATAGGTCTGCCCGTGCATTATTTTGTATTGTATGTTTGAAAGAGTACATACAGTATATATCCAGATTTGGTTCTTGTGCCTCACGGTTTGGGGAGGTGAAGCGAGGAGGCATGAGGCATGTTTGTGTACTTGCAAACTGAGGCAGACCTGAGGCATATATGCTGTCAGTAGGTCTATCACATGTTGGGGTATGCAGTCATAGGCATTCACAGTATTGACAACAGAATGTTGACAGTCATGATGCCGACAATGGTTCAATTGTCGACCTAGGAAATGTCGACGTGGACAGAATGTAAACATTGTGAAAATGTCAGCATTACCACTAGGGTTAGGCTTAGGAGTAGACTTTCCGTAATAGCATATTGCCAACATTTTGCCCACATTGGAATTTCAACAGTGCCGACATAATATACCGAATCCCTTGTGGGTGCCCGGTGACTGGTGCAAGTAATATGATAATTAAAATAGTGATGGCAGTTCCCAGCTGTCGTTGCTTCTGATTGGCTGATTGCGAATTCACCTGTGAAGCTGATAGGTGCTTTTCTCATTGACCGTTCCTGTATTATAGGGGGCTTTTTCTACCGTCTTATTGGTACAGGAGCGCTGTGTTATAGAGGGGTTTCTGTTCAAATCCACCCTAATAGCAAATGCATCTTTCACTCCCTTTTTCTGGTGCTTATGACCATGGGCCTAATTCAGACCTGATCGCTAGGCTGCGTTTTCGTACAGCCTGCATCAGGTCTGAACTGCGCATGCGTATGCACCGCAATGTGCAGGCGCGTCGGTCCGCAGCGACGGGCATCGGCGGGCAGCGACGGGATGGTGCGAGAAAAGCGATTGCACGGACGATCGCAAGGTGACTGACAGGAAGAGGCCGTTTGTGGGTGGCAACTGACCGTTTTTAAGGAGTGTTGGGAGAAACGCAGGAGGCACCAGGCGCTTGAAGGGAGGGCTTCTGACGTCAGCTCTGGCACAGATCATCGCAGCGGCTGAGTAAGTCCTGGGCTGTGCAGAGACTGCACAAATTTCTGTTTGTGCAGCTCTCCTGCACATGCCATCGCACCCCTGCACAGCGATTTCCCCCTCCCCCTGTGGGCGGTGACGACCTGATTGCAGGGATGCAAAAACCGCACCCTAGCGATCAGGTCTGTATTAGGCCCCATGTTGGGTCTAAGTATATGTGGGTATAAGCATGGCCGGATCATCCATTAGGCAATCTGTGACCCAGGAAATATCAAGAGGTCCGGATTGCCCTAACTCTTTGTTTTCATATTTCTCTAACGTCCTAAGTGGATGCTGGGACTCCGTAAGGACCATGGGGAATAGCGGCTCCGCAGGAGACAGGGCACAAAATAAAAGCTTGAGATATCAGGTGGTGTGCACTGGCTCCTCCCCCTATGACCCTCCTCCAAGCCAGTTAGATTTTTGTGCCCGGCCGAGAAGGGTGCAAACTAGGTAGCTCTCCAGAGCTGCTTAGAATAAAAGTTTAGTTAGGTTTTTTTATTTTCAGTGAGTCCTGCTGGCAACAGGCTCACTGCATCGTGGGACTAAGGGGAGAAGAAGCGAACTCACCTGAGTGCAGAGTGGATTGGGCTTCTTAGGCTACTGGACGTTAGCTCCAGAGGGACGATCACAGGTTCAGCCTGGATGGGTCACCGGAGCCGCGCCGCCGTCCCCCTTACAGAGCCAGAAGAGACGAAGGTCCGGTGAAAGCGGCGGCAGAAGACATCCTGTCTTCAAGACTAAGGTAGCGCACAGCACCGCAGCTGTGCGCCATTGCTCTCAGCACACTTCACACTCCGGTCACTGAGGGTGCAGGGCGCTGGGGGGGAGCGCCCTGAGACGCAATATAACACACATATACCTTAGCTGGCAAAAGGAATACATCACATATAGCTCCAGGGCTATATGGATGTATTTTTTCCCCTGCCATTTTACACAAAAAAGCGGGAGTTAAGGACGTCGTGAAGGGGCGGGGCCTATCTCCTCAGCACACTGGCGCCATTATTCCCTCACAGCTCCGCTGGAAGGACGGCTCCCTGATTCTCCCCTGCAGTACTGCATCTGATTCAGGGTAAAAAAGAGAAGGGGGGGCATTTTGGCAGCAAATAACTAGATTAACAGCAGCTATAAGGGATTAACACTTATATAAGGTTATCCCTGTATATATATAGCGCTGGGTGTGTGCTGGCAGACTCTCCCTCTGTCTCTCCAAAGGGCTAAGTAGGGTCCTGTCCTCTATCAGAGCATTCCCGGTGTGTGTGCTGTGTGTCGGTACGCGTGTGTCGACATGTATGAGGAGGAAAATGAGGTGGAGGCGGAGCAGTTGCCTGTGTTAGTGATGTCACCCCCTAGGGAGTCGACACCTGACTGGATGATTGTGTTTAAGCAATTAAGTGATAATGTCAGCAATTTACAAAAAACTGTTGACGACATGAGAAAGCCGGCAAATCAATTAGTGCCTGTTCAGGCGTCTCAGACACCCTCAGGGGCCCTAAAACGGCCGCTACCTCAGTGGGTCGACACGGATCCAGATACAGATACTGAATCTAGTGTCGACGGTGACGAGACAAACGTAATGTCCAGTAGGGCCACACGTTACATGATCACGGCAATGAAAGAGGCATTGAACCTTTCTGACACTACAAATACCTCAAAGGCGGGTATTATGTGGGGTGTGAAAAAACTGCCAATAGTTTTTCCTGAGTCTGAGGAAATAAATGAGGTGTGTGATAAAGCGTGGGTTTCCCCCGATAAAAAACAGCTAATGTCTAATAAGTTATTAGCACTATACCCTTTCCCACCAGAGGTTAGGGCACGGTGGGAAACACCCCCTAGGGTAGATAAGGCGCTCACACGTTTATCTAAACAAGTAGCGTTACCGTCCCCTGATACGGCCACCCTCAAAGAACCAGCTGATAGGAGGCTGGAAAATATCCTGAAAAGTATATACACACATACTGGTGTTATACTGCGACCAGCAATCGCATCAGCCTGGATGTGCAGTGCTGGAGTCGCATGGGCGGATTCCCTGACTGAGAATATTGATACCCTGGATAGGGACAATATTCTGTTAACTATAGAACATTTAAAGGATGCATTGCTATATATGCGTGATGCGCAGAGGGATATTTGTACCCTGGCATCAAGAGTAAGCGCAATGTCCATCTCTGCCAGAAGAGCATTATGGACCAGACAGTGGTCAGGGGACGCAGATTCCAAACGGCACATGGAAGTATTGCCGTATAAGGGGGAGGAGTTATTTGGGGCTGGTCTAACAGACCTGGTGGCCACGGCAACGGCTGGAAAATCCACCTTTTTACCCCAGATTACTTCACATCAACAGAAAAAGACACAGTCTTTTCAAACTCAATCCTTTCGTTCCCATAAGTACAAGCGAGCAAAAGGTCACTCTTTTCTGCCCAAGGGCAGAGGAAGAGGAAAAAGGCAGCACCATGCAGCCGCTTCCCAGGAGCAGAAGCCCTCCCCTGCTTCTGCCAAGTCTTCAGCATGACGCTGGGGCTTTACAAGCAGACTCAGACACGGTGGGGGCCCGTCTCAAGAATTTCAACGCGCAGTGGGCTCACTCGCAAGTGGATCCCTGGATTCTACAGGTAGTATCACAGGGGTACAAACTGGAATTCGAGGCGTTTCCTCCTCATCGGTTCCTGAAGTCTGCTTTACCAAAGTCTCCCTCCGACAGGGAGGCAGTTCTGGAAGCCATTCACAAGCTGTACTCCCAGCAGGTGATAATCAAGGTACCCCTCTTACAACAGGGGAAGGGGTATTATTCCACACTATTTGTGGTACCGAAGCCGGACGGCTCGGTGAGACCAATATTAAATCTAAAATCTTTGAACACTTACATAAAAAGGTACAAATTCAAGATGGAGTCACTCAGAGCGGTGATAGCGAACCTGGAAGAGGGGGACTATATGGTGTCGCTGGACATCAAGGATGCTTATCTCCACGTCCCAATATATCCTTCTCACCAAGGGTACCTCAGGTTTGTAGTACAAAACTGTCATTATCAGTTTCAGACGCTGCCGTTTGGATTGTCCACGGCGCCTCGGGTCTTTACCAAGGTAATGGCCGAAATGATGATTCTTCTACGAAGAAAAGGCATTTTAATTATCCCTTACTTGGACGATCTCCTGATAAGGGCAAGAACCAAGGAACAGTTAGAAGTCGGAGTGGCACTATCTCAGGTAGTGCTAAGTCAGCACGGATGGATTCTAAATATTCCAAAATCGCAGCTGATTCCAACGACACGTCTACTGTTCTTAGGAATGATTCTGGACACAGTCTAGAAGAAGGTGTTTCTCCCGGAGGAGAAGGCCAGGGAGTTATCCGAGCTAGTCAGGAACCTCCTAAAACCAGGACAGGTCTCAGTGCATCAGTGCACAAGGGTCCTGGGAAAAATGGTGGCTTCTTACGAAGCGATTCCATTCGGAAGATTCCATGCAAGAACTTTTCAGTGGGATCTACTGGGAAAATGGTCCGGATCGCATCTTCAGATGCATCAACGGATAACCCTGTCGCCAAGGACAAGGGTGTCTCTCCTGTGGTGGCTTCAGAGGGCTCATCTACTAGAGGGCCGCAGATTTGGCATTCAGGATTGGATCCTGGTAACCACGGATGCCAGCCTGAGAGGCTGGGGAGCAGTCACACAGGGAAGGAATTTCCAGGGCTTGTGGTCAAGCATGGAAACATCTCTTCATATAAACATTCTAGAACTAAGGGCCATTTACAATGCCTTAATTCAAGCAAGGATTCTTCGCTGGGCGGAAAATCATGTGATAGCACTGTCAGCAGTGTTCATTCCGGGAGTGGACAACTGGGAAGCAGACTTCCTCAGCAGACACGACCTTCACCCGGGAGAGTGGGGACTTCACCCAGAAGTCTTCCACCAAATTGTAAACCGTTGGGAAAGACCAAAGGTGGACATGATGGCGTCACGTCTAAACAAAAAACTGGACAGATATTGCGCCAGGTCAAGGGACCCTCAGGCAATAGCAGTGGACGCTCTGGTAACGCCGTGGGTGTACCAGTCAGTGTATGTATTCCCTCCTCTGCCCCTCATACCGAAAGTATTGAGAATCATAAGAAGGAGAGGAGTAAGAACTATACTCGTGGTTCCGGATTGGCCAAGAAGGTCTTGGTACCCGGAACTTCAAGAGATGCTCACGGACGAACCGTGGCCTCTACATCTAAGACAGGACCTGCTACTGCAGGGGCCTTGTCTGTTCCAAGACTTACCGCGGCTGCGTTTGACGGCATGGCGGTTGAACGCCGGATCCTGAAGGACAAGGGCATTCCAGAAGAAGTCATCCCTACTCTGGTAAAAGCCAGAAAGGAAGTAACTGCAAAACATTATCACCGCATTTGGCGTAAATATGTTGCGTGGTGTGAGGCCAAGAAGGCCCCTACACAGGAATTTCAACTGGGTCGTTTCTTGCATTTCCTGCAAACAGGACTGTCTATGGGCCTAAAATTAGGGTCCATTAAGGTTCAAATTTCGGCCCTGTCGATATTCTTCCAGAAAGAACTGGCTTCAGTACCTGAAGTTCAGACATTTGTGAAAGGGGTGCTGCACATACAGCCTCCTTTTGTGCCTCCAGTGGCACCTTGGGACCTCAATGTTGTGTTGAGATTTCTAAAATCACACTGGTTTGAACCATTGTCTACGGTAGATTTAAAATATCTCACGTGGAAGGTGTCGATGCTGTTGGCCTTGGCTTCAGCTAGGCGTGTGTCAGAATTGGCGGCTTTATCATGTAAAAGCCCTTACCTAAATTTTCATTCTGACAGGGCGGAATTGAGGACTCGTCCTCAATTTCTACCTAAGGTGGTTTCTGCATTTCACATGAACCAACCTATTGTGGTACCTGCGGCTACTAGGGACTTAGAGGACTCTAAGTTGCTGGACGTTGTCAGGGCCTTGAAAATATATGTTTCCAGGACGGCTGGAGTCAGGAAAACTGACTCGCTGTTTATCCTGTATGCACCCAACAAGCTGGGTGCTCCTGCTTCAAAGCAGACGATTGCTCGTTGGATTTGTAGTACAATTCAGCTTGCACATTCCGTGGCAGGATTGCCACAGCCAAAATCAGTAAAAGCCCATTCCACAAGGAAAGTGGGCTCATCTTGGGCGGCTGCCCGAGGGGTCTCGGCTTTACAACTTTGCCGAGCAGCTACTTGGTCAGGGGCAAACACGTTTGCTAAATTCTACAAATTTGATACCCTGGCTGAGGAGGACCTGGAGTTCTCTCATTCGGTGCTGCAGAGTCATCCGCACTCTCCCGCCCGTTTGGGAGCTTTGGTATAATCCCCATGGTCCTTACGGAGTCCCAGCATCCACTTAGGACGTTAGAGAAAATAAGATTTTACTTACCGATAAATCTATTTCTCGTAGTCCGTAGTGGATGCTGGGCGCCCATCCCTAGTGCGGATTGTCTGCAATACTTGTATATAGTTATTGTTACAAAAAATTCGGGTTATTATTGTTGAGCCATCTTTTCAGAGGCTCCTTTAAATTTATCATACTGTTAACTGGGTTCAGATCACGAGTTGTACGGTGTGATTGGTGTGGCTGGTATGAGTCTTACCCGGGATTCAATATCCTTCCTTATTATGTACGCTCGTCCGGGCACAGTATCCTAACTGGCTTGGAGGAGGGTCATAGGGGGAGGAGCCAGTGCACACCACCTGATATCTCAAGCTTTTATTTTGTGCCCTGTCTCCTGCGGAGCCGCTATTCCCCATGGTCCTTACGGAGTCCCAGCATCCACTACGGACTACGAGAAATAGATTTATCGGTAAGTAAAATCTTATTATTTCTGTACTGTACACATACTGTACATTAGCTATCTACAGGGTGCGTGTGACTAGCTAGCTCATATACCTTTGTCTGGATGTGGATGCGTTTCAGCCAGGTTGTAGTTCGTATCTGCTGGGTAAATCTGCTGCGTACAGTGCCCGGAAGGATCTCTTACGTGATATGAATTAGCAGCAGATATCTGCTGTTTTATACTGACCAATAAATCGCTTCTGGGTACACACCGATGTCAGTGACATTGTGCAAGATCCGCCCGTAAACGATATCGTTCATACACACTGAACGATATCGTTTGCGTCTCGTCGGTGACGGCATTCACCCACATCCATGTGCATGCCCTCTTGTACAATGGGGGGTCATTCCGAGTTGATCGCTAGCTGTTTTCGTTCACAGCGCAGCGATTAGGTGAAAAAGCGGCACTTCTGCGCATGCGGCGCAGTGCGCACACGCGACGTACTTTCACAATAGTCAATGCAGTTTCACACAAGGTCTAGTGACACTTTTCAGTCGCACTGCTGACCGCAGAGTGATTGACAGGAAGTGGGTGTTTCTGGGTGGTAACTGCCCATTTTCGAGGAGTGTGTGTAAAAACGCAGGCGTGTCAGACACAAACGCGGGCGTGCCTGGGGAAACGCAGGCGTGGCTGACCGAACGCAGGGCGTGTTCGTGACGTCAAAACAGGAACTAAACAGTCTGAAATGATCGCTAGCTAGGAGTAAGTCTCGAGCTGCTCAGAAACTGGACAAACTTTTTTTGTAGCAATGCTGCGATCCTTTCATTCGCACTTCTGCTAAGCTAAGATCCACTCCCAGAGGGCGGCGGCATAGCGTTTGCACGGCTGCTAAAAGCAGCTAGCGAGCGAACAACTCGGAATGAGGGCCAATATCTTTAGATTTGACATTTAAAACTAAAGATATTGTACCTTGTTAACGACCCTCGGGAGCGCGCATCGTTAACGATGTAGAGTATAAATACTTGTCGATATATACGATTTATCACCCGATCCACCGATTCAGACGATATATTGGCAGGTGTGTACCCAGCCTAACACTGTTATTAAAGATATTCATATCTGTGTTTAGTCCACAGTAAATGAGGCTCTCTCTTATTTTACTTTATAATGATAGTAGTGGGGTCTTACACATTAAAGGGTCACTTAACGTAAAAAGCTCTTGAAAACATGCAGACATAACTTACGACTTGCGCGTTGTCTGTATTCCTGCTATTCCGATCGTGTGAGCTATTGTCTCTGTTATCAGCCATGACAGATGCCGAGGAGCAGAACGATCTAAATTATTGATAGTTCTGATACGTTGTGGATACTTGTAGATTTAGGGGGTCATTCCGAGTTGTTCGCTCGTTGCCGATTTTCGCTATGCTGCGATTTCCTGCTAAATGCGCATGGTACGCAGAGCGCATGCGCTAAGTTATTTAACACAAAACTTAGCAGTTTTGCTGGTGTTCGTACAACGCTTTTCAGTCGCACTGCTGATCGGTGAATGATTGTCAGGAAAGGGGCGTTTCTGGGAGGTAACTGAGCATTTTCCGGGAGTGTGCTAAAAAACGCAGGCGTGTCAGGGAAAAACGCGGGAGTGTCTGGAGAAACGGGGGAGTGGCTGGCCGAACGCAGGGCGTGTTTGTGACGTCAAACCAGGAACTGAACGGACTGAGCTGATCGCAATCTGTGAGTAGGTCTGGAGCTACTCAGAAACTGCAAGAAAATATTTAGTAGCAGTTCTGCTAATCTTTCGTTCGCTGTTCTGCTAAGCTAAAATACACTCCCAGAGGGCGGCGGCCTAGCGTGTGCAATGCTGCTAAAAGCAGCTAGCGAGCGAACAACTCGGAATGAGGGCCTTAATTAGGTCAATTTACGGTTAGAGCTTTTATAAACGGCAATGTGTATTTAGGTTTTAGAATGTAATTTTTGTGAATTTACTGAGGATCCTAAAGCCGTTCAAGAGCATCAGTGCAAATAAATCATTATTTGTTGTTGCAGGTGCAAGGACGGACTCCAGGGATTCGCCTTTTCAGCCCTGAAGTAAGTACATCTCTGATTTACTAAACGTTCCTTGATGCCGTGGGCATTAATTGCCAGTGTTGTACAATATTTTCCTGGGAGCCCGTGCGTCCATGGAGGTGATACACATGTTGTCTTGCATTTTAAATAGTAACATTTGTAAAAAAAAAAAAAAAAAAAAAGGAGTATAAAGGCCTGTACACACTGGCCGATATATCAGCCTTTCTCTTGAACGGCCGATATATTGCGGGTCCGTCGGCCAGTGTGTACGGCTGATACGTCTGTGAACTCCGTCGTTCACAGACGTATCGCGTCGGCCCCGCAGCACAGCCGACGACCAATATATCTACCGATATATTGGCGCGTCGCTGTGTGCCGACCGCCCGTACACATGCTGCGGCGGCCAGCGGTGATTGACAGCTGAACTGGGCGGGCGTGTGTACAAGCCCGCCCAGTTCATGACGTCAGTCCCCGACGGATCGGGCAGTGTGTATGCTCAACACACTGCCCGATCCGTACATAGATATATCTGCAGATCAGTTGAAAAATGCTGCACAGTAAGAATGTTTTAAAAAATAGAAGCGTTAATAGTTTATTTTTATCAATTAACAATATGCAAAGTGAATGAACAGAAGAGAAATCAAATCAATATTTGGGGTGACCACCCTTTGCCTTCAAAACAGGATCAATTCTTCTAGGTACACTTGCACACAGTTTTTGAAGGAACTCGACAGAGAGGTTGCTGCAAACATCTTGGAGAACACAGATCATCTGTAGACTTGGTCAAATTCTTCTGCCTCTATATGTAATCCCACACAGACTCGATGTTGAGATCAGGGCTCTGCGGGAGCCATATCATCACTTCCAGGACTCCTTGTTCTTCTTTACACTGACGATAGTTCTTAATGACGTTGGCTGTATGTTTGGGGTTGTCCTGTTGCAGAATACGTTTGGAGCCAATCAGACGCCTCCCTGATGGTATTGTGTGATGGATAAGTACCTGACTGTATTTCTCAGCATTGAAGCACAATGAAACGGGCAACATTGAGGATCATAGACACAGTGGTTGGCCAAGGAAACTTAGTGCATCAGATGAAAGACACATCATGCTTACTTCCCATTGAAATCGGAAGATGTCCAGCAGTGCCATCAGTTCAGAACGGGCAGAAACCAGTGGGATCCAGGTACTTCCATCTACTGTTCGAAGAAGTCTGTCCACAAGTGGTCTTCAAGGAAGAATTACGACCAAAAAGCCATACCATCAACGTGGAAACATGGCCAAGTGACTCAACTATGTGCGAAAACATATGAGCTGGGGTGCAGAAAAATGGCAGCAGGTGCTCTGGACTGATGAGTCAAAATTTTAAATATTTGACTGTACAATAATTGCCACCTTAAATTCCCTTTGGGTGGGAAAAATGCTAAATGAAAACCAAATAATGATATTTTGTGTTGGTCACAGTAATCATAAAAGGGTAAATTGATAATACATGGGGTAAAATCTAGCCTACAGTTATGTGGGATCCGGACTGAAAGTCGACAGTAACTAGGTCGACAATGTCTAGGTCGACCACTATTGGTCGACAGTAACTAGGTCGACAGGGTGTCTAGGTCGACAGGGTCTTTAGGTCAACATGTTCTAAGTCGACAGGTCAAAAGGTCGACATGAGTTTTTCACAATTTTTTTCTTTTTTTTGAACCTTTTCATACTTAACGATCCACGTGGACTACGATTGGAACGGTAATCTGTGCTGAGCGAAGCGGAGCGAAGG
The DNA here is from genome assembly GCF_028390025.1 of Pseudophryne corroboree. Taxonomy (NCBI): domain Eukaryota; kingdom Metazoa; phylum Chordata; class Amphibia; order Anura; family Myobatrachidae; genus Pseudophryne; species Pseudophryne corroboree. The sequence goes on from NC_086445.1 coordinate 64,584,134, forward strand.
CACCATGCCCGAAGCATGGTGACCGGGAACCATGCGAGGTTCCCGGTCACTCTACGAAGAAAACGACACCAAAATAACATTAAAAACTCATGTCGACCTTTTGACCTGTCGACCTAGAACATGTCGACCTAAAGACCCTGTCGACCTAGACACCCTGTCGACCTAGTTACTGTCGACCAATAGTGGTCGACCTAGACATTGTCGACCTAGTTACTGTCGACTTTCAATACCACACCCCAGTTATGTATACAGTACATGATTGAATGTGGATTTAAATATTTCCTGTGTTAAGATGAATATAGTCTGAATTAATGCAATCTCAAAAATGATCGTTGTTCCACCATGAGCTTTGGTGCACGGACAGAACTGCAGCGCCCTTCATGGCCAGCACCTGAAACGCGTTAATGTATTCAGGCAGCGGACATCAAGTTGCATTTACCAAGTGGAAAATGTTCGTATGCTAAATGGCATTAGCACCCTTTAGTGAATGATTCCATACCGTGTGTTATATTTGAATTAATACCAACAATACCTAAACATTCATTGCTTTAATTTAGAGTCACAGCTTGTGTATTGGGTTTCCAAGCAGCCCAACCATAATATCAACACCTTTCCACGTAGTCCTCGTGCTTCTGGCGCTCAGTGGAAAGTGCTGTTCTCAGTAATATAATTAGGGGATATTTTCCATGGAATTGTTGCGCTGCCAAATAAGTTATCTGTCCTACAAGTTTAATTCAGCGTTCTGTAAACATGTCACTCATTAGTGATTCCCAAGAGGTGTAATATGTTTGTGCTGTGTAAATAAAGGTTAATAATAACATCATGTACAGTAGAAGTTGCAGAGCATGATATAATGCATTTTAGGCACTTGTCATCACTTCCTGCGTATTTCCTGGTCCAGACTTATTTACCCCCTTTATGACCAGGCAATTTAATACCTTCATGGCCTAACCACATTTCACAGTTTAACTCTGAGAATCATTTTTAGTTTGCAGAGCTTAGCAAGCACATCGCTTTGGGGTAAATATTGGGGTAAAATTAGTAAGAAATGTACTTTTCCATGATATCCCATTGTTACTTTTACCCAGTTAGTGCAAAATAATCATGAACGTCTTCTCATGGGTATAGGGATATCAGTTATGTACATAGGAGATAGTTATTACTCACTGACACATTTTAAAAGATCCAAAGGAGGAGAACCTATGCCATAAAGAAAGAAGAAACATAGGATATACACCCCTCCCCTAAAGAAAGGACTGTATACAGTCCTTCCCTGAAGAGCCAGAGGACTGTATAAGCCCCTCCCCTGAAGAGACAAGATAAAGAGGACTGCATATATTCTCCCCGGAAGAGAAAATATACAGAGAACTACATATACTCCTCACCTAAAGAGAGAATATACAGAGGACTGCATACACCCCTCCCCTAAAGAGACAAGATACAGAAAACTGCATACACCCTTACCCTGATGAGAGAAGACACACAGGACTGCATATACTCCCCCTCTGAAGAGAGAAGACACAGAGGACTGCATACACCCAACCCCTGAAGAGATATGATACAGAAAACTACATAAGCCCCACCCCTGAATAGAGAAGACACAGAGGACTGTATACACCCGACCCCTGATGAGAGAAGATACAGAAAACTACATAAGCCCCACCCCTGAATAGAGAAGACACAGAGGACTGCATACACCCAACCTCTGAAGAGATATGATACAGAAAACTACATAAGCCCCACCCCTGAATAGAGAAGACACAGAGGACTGCATACACCCGACCCCTGATGAGAGAAGATACAGAAAACTACATACACACTTCCCCTGAAAAGAGAAGACACAGAGGACTGCATACACCCAACTACTGAAGAGAGAAGACACAGAAAACTACATAAGCCCCACCCCTGAATAAACAAGATACAGAGGACTGCTTACACCCAAACCCTGATGAGAGAATATACAGAGGACTGCACATATTCCTCCACTGAAGAGACAAGATATAGAAAACGACATAAGCCCCACCCCTGAAGAGACGAGACACAGAGGCCTGCATGCACCCAGCCCCTGAAGAGAGAAGACACAGAGGACTGCATACACCCAACCCCTGAAGAGACGAGACACAGAGGCCTGCATACACCCAGCCCCTGAAGAGAGAAGACACGGAGGACTGCATACACCCAACCCCTGAAGAGAGAAGACACAGAGGCCTGCATACACCCAGCCCCTGAAGAGAGAAGACACAGAGGACTGCATACATCCAACCCCTGAAGAGAGAAGACACAGAAAACTACATAAGCCCCACCCCTGAAGAGACAAGACACAGAGGACTGCTTACACCCCTCCTCTGAAGAAACAAGATACAGAAAACTACACACACACCTCTCCTGAATAGAGAAGACACAGAGGACTGCATACACCCGACCCCTGAAGAGAGAAGACACTGAAAACTACATAAACACCACCCCTGAATAGAGAAGACACAGAGGACTGCATACACCTGACCCCTGAAGAGACAAGTTAGAAGGCCACATAAGCCCCACCCCTGAATAGAGAAGATACTGAGGACTGCATTACCCCCCCCCCCTTCCCTTTTGAAGAGGGAATATTCTGTTAGCTACAATCCAAAGGAAATTGTGTCTGACTAACTAGACAAGTCACAAGCCTAATTAGAAAATAGAATGTTGGCGTTCATTAGGTATAATTTAGGGGAAAAGTATCTGCAGTTCTTAGTGCCCTGTAATAGTGTTGATAATTAGCCATCTGTACTAGAAATAAATACGCTTTATGTGAGAATACTCTGTATGTTGAATAAAACCTAATATCGGAATATTAATATATCTCTACTACTTTTGCCCTTTCTGATCAGATTCATTGTGGGTAAAGAAGAAATCCCGGCTCACTCATTATTGCCTGAGACCATGTATGCCAAAACCGGGAAGAAGAGCAAGGAGCGGACGGAGACATCTCGGCGGTTTAATATCTTTTCCTTAATAAGGAAACTTATGGACTCAATGTAAGTACAGGCGGCACTTTTGTTCCTTCTACTCTTCATCAGGAGAAAACAATTGTAGGAATGGAAATACCAAACACTCGCCACAGTCATGGCTATTAATCATGGAAAAGTATCCGAAAATATCAGGAATCCACTTTCTCAAACGTTATCTTCCAAGCTGTGTTACACAACATGTTCATAAACTAACGTACAATATGCCAATGTCTTTCATAGGCTCTGAAATATGGTTTTCATTTTCTTCAGTTCTAGTTTTGTTGCAGAGTAAAACAATCTCTTTGGGCGTTTTTACTGTGCAATAATTTCTTGTTTGAGCGTAGAGATATTTTAGGTAACAGCAATAAGGTAATATTTTGTCTTTTAATGGCTAAAGATAAATATCCTGTTGCAGCCATAAAGAGCAATTAAAGCCACAGGAGCTATTCCCACTCTATGGTTGTCGTGGACACTCAGAAGTGGGAATAGCCCTCAGCCCCCTGGCAGCCGGGATCCTGGCGTCGGTATACTGACCGCCGGTCAAATAACTGCATCCGCTTAAGATAACAGGAGTGTCTACACTTAATTGAGCATCTCATTATGGTGTCGGTTACTCCTTAGCAGCTGGTTGCCATGGAAGAAGGCTGGTGCTTCACTATCTAATGAAGCAGGCCGTGATTGGCAGCTACTGTAGGTGGAGCTACAAATGCACAGTGTACATTGGTTGGTTCATAGACAGGAACGTGACCAGTGATGTCAGCTACGCAGCTTTTTGACCTGTAGTATACCATCAGGACACTGTTCTAAACGAGCAAAAGCTTCTCCATAAACAGAAAATTAAAGGAGGGACAGTAGAGATAAATGGCGAAACAGCTGACTGTCCAGATGTTTCTGAGGGGATTGCCCTTTAAAAAAAAACAAAAAAACAAACACCAACAGAGTTCGGCCGGCATACTGCGCGGCCGCAGAAGTCGGACTTCATTACATCCCGGCCATTGTGTTTTTGTCTAATATTTGGCAGAATATAACGATGCCATAAATATAATATGGGAACTTAGGGCAATGTGCTAAACTCCAGCTGCTGTGGAACTACATGCCCAGCCACAGATTTGCTGTTAGGGCATGCTGAAACTGTGGCAGGGCTTGCTGGGATGTATAGTTCCATAGCAGCTGGCGTGCCAGACATTGTCTACCCCTGACTAAGGAACTATTTGGGTAGTTAAAAGTGAACGTACTGTATATACATTTAAAATCATTACAAGGTGAAATATTTTAACCCAGTGTTTGCCAAACTTGACCCCCAAAACACACTAACAGCCCCGCTTTTATTGAATTGTCATGCTTGAGCACAGGTGACTTAATCAGTTCTTCAGTCATTTTGATTTAACCATGCGTGCACAAGCAAACCTTGAAACCTGGAGTGTAAGGGGGCTTTAAGGGCCGAGTATGGGAAACACGGCCTATAAGGATCTAAGCCATGAGTCTTCAACCTGCGGCCCTCCGGCTGCTGTGGAACTACACATCCCAGCGTGCCCTGCCTCAGTTTTTGCATGCCTTAATAGCAAAACTGTGGCAGGGCATGCTGGGATGTGTAGTTCCACAGCTGCTGGAGGTCCGCAGGTTGAAGCCCCATGATCTCAGCTGTACAGAATGTGCAATTCATGCAAACATGGCGGCTAGTAATATATGACATAAGGCTGATGGTGCTGGCCTGCTTTAATAAAGGAAGACCGCTGTACAAAGCATTTTGGTTTCTGGATGCACGATGTCCCAGGACAATGTACCGCTGACCCCCCCGATATGTGCGATGATTGACAGTATATATATTACACAACTGGATGCGGATCACACACAAGCCCCCTTCCAGGTTTATACTAGCTATATATCTTCTCTGTAACCACACAGCGTTGCTGTTGGACCCGGTCAGACGGTTTATGTTTATTTGTCTGATACACACATACATTTGTATTTACGCTGTGCATATTTGTGCCTGATTTACGTCTCTCTTTACAGATGCAAACACGGTCCAAGGCACAGATGTTGCAAACACTATGGAGACAACTGCATCTCGTACTGCATTAAGGTGAGCTGACGATGTCCAAACCTCCGCGGGTTGGAAAGCAGCGAGTAATTGCAACCTGATGTGCGGGCACGCGGCCAGGGATGGCAGGCCTGTTTCTTTGAAGACCCTCACTAAATAATATACTATAAGCAAGCGAGCCAGCCTTTCATGTTATCCCCAAACCCTGGGCCAGAAACCTGTTCCAGCAACATGAATGTTATGGCTGTTAATTGGGATTAGACGTTTAATCAATCAAATTAGTTAGTAACGCTAATGACTTGCCCTAGATGGCTGAACCTGCTCGCTGCTGTCTGCAATTTTCCATGCAGATATTCTGATTCCTGGAGACGGAGGACCAGACAGGGCTTAAGGGTCCCATACACTATGGGCTCCGATCCGATGCTCACTGGGACATCGGATCGGATGTAAAACACATCCGATTTGCCACTTTTCATCCGATTTATCGTCCCGAAAGGTCATTATCGTTCTAGTGTATGGGGCCCTTTAGACCTCTCTGACTGTGGTCGTAAAAACGCTGGAAAGAAAGAACGATGCAGTGAATATAGCACTGCCAGTGCCTCCACCCTTGTATCAGGCTCACAGTAGGAACGCACAAATCTCGTGGGAGATGATAAACATTTTAAATGAGATCTGATGATATAAACGCTACTTATTATAATGTGACACTTACCAAGCAACAAAACAGTGAGGGCCCAGATTCTAGAACACCGCAGAGAGATGATCACCCCCGGTGGCTCCTGGGATGTCATCATTCTCAAGCTTGCAGCTGGTAAGATGTACTTTCAAGACTCATTTCCTCCCAGCCTGGAGCTGCAGAGCGTACCTCTGCAGATGTAGGGTTACTAGGAGTGACATTCCTTATATGAAGCCAGCATACCCTGCAGCACCTTACAGATAAGCGGACCCTGCTGTCATGCTTACACTCTATGGGATGGCTTATCGCTCTGTCCTGGAGAACTGAGGCAGAAGCTGGCCTAGACCCATGGAGGAGCTAGCTGGGGGTAGAGGCGAGTGGGATCCGGTCTCTAGGTCGACACTGTCTAGGTCGACCACTATTGGTCGACAGGAACTAGTTCGACAGGGTGTCTAGGTCGACAGGGTCTTTAGGTCGACATGTTCTAGGTCGACAGGTCAAAAGGTCGACGTGAGTTTTTCACAATTTTTTTTCTTATTTTGAACCTTTTCATACTTAACGATCCACGTGGACTACGATTGGAACGGTAATCTGTGCCGAGCGAAGCGGTAGCGGAGTGAAGGCACCATGCCCGAAGCATGGCGAGCGGACGCGGTGCACTAATTGGGGTTCCCGGTCACTCTACGAAGAAAACGACACCAAAATAACATAAAAAACTCATGTCGACCTTTTGACCTGCCGACCTAGAACATGTCGACCTAAAGACCCTGTCGACCTAAAGACCCTGTCGACCTAGTTACTGTCGACCAATAGTGGTCAACCTAGACATTGTCGACCTAGTAACTGTCGACCTTCCATACCACACCCGAGGTGAGTTTGTCAACTCTATTTGTTTGACTTATGGAGTTCTCTTCTAAAGGAGCCATTGGAAAACCGCGAATGGACACGTATATTTGCATTTGGATGATCATTAGCAAAGAGGGTGAGGAGTAAAGTTGTTCCCATGTTCAGGGGTAGACAGATTGCAGTGGCATGAGGAGCCCACCTGGCAACCGGCTGTTGAGGCCTGGCTGTAGGCTCCGTGACTTGGCAACAGGTTAAGGATTTTCAGCTAAAAAGTTGCCCAATTCCCATATTTATATGTACTAAACATGTCAAATGGCCCACTTAGGCTCTGATAAATTTAGGGGATCTTGTGGTGTCTTCAGTGGGCTGGTTGTGTAGCCAGAATGGGCCTGAGCTGCTTATAAACTATCCTGGTCTTACATGAAATAAGCAGAATTATGGGGGAGCTGGGCATTGCTTTCCAATCAGCAGTGATGCCTGGTGTATTGTGTAAGCACGGGTCAAACATATAACGTGCTTTACCAGTCTGACAAACATAAACCCTAGTGTCGTATGTGTCGTATGTGTGTGTATATGTGGTAGGGAAATATTCAGTAGATTGTAAGCTCCACTGGGGTAAGGTCTGATGTGAATAACCAAGTATTCAATGCGCTATGAAATATGTGCGCGATATGTAAACAACTGTTAACAAGTAAATAATAGATTGTATTTACATTGCATAGGCTACATTATACTGTATACAGTGTTTGTCACTCTACTACCATCTAGTGACGATAAAGTGTTTGTACAAGTATAATTCTGTCCATTGGAGTAAGTGGGAAATGCCATAGAACATGCTTGGACATTAACTCTGCCTGTGTATTAGAGAGGTGAGTGAAGGGAGGAATATGGTGTGAGCCGGGTACAGCCACCCTGGTGTATCCGACATATTTTGTATGAAATAACTGTACTCAACTCAGAACTGATGTTTCATAGTAGGTGGCGGTGTCCTTTACATGTTTTATTATACGCTCGTCTGTTTGTCAATAAATAGTTATTTCTCTAACGTCCTAAGTGGATGCTGGGGACTCCGTAAGATCCATGGGGATTAGCGGCTCTGCAGGAGACTGGGCACAACTAAAGAAAGCTTTAGGACTACCTGGTGTGCACTGGCTCCTCCCACTAAGACCCTCCTCCAGACCTCAGTTAGATTCTTGTGCCCGGCTGAGCTGGATGCACACTAGGGGCTCTCCTGAGCTCCTAGAAAGAAAGTATATTTAGGTTTTTTATTTTACAGTGAGATCTGCTGGCAACAGACTCACTGCAGCGAGGGACTAAGGGGAGAAGAAGCGAACCTACCTAACAGGTGGTAGTTTGGGCTTCTTAGGCTACTGGACACCATTAGCTCCAGAGGGATCGACCGCAGGACCCGACCTTGGTGTTCGTTCCCGGAGCCGCGCCGCCGTCCCCCTTACAGAGCCAGAAGCATGAAGAGTCCGGAAAATCGGCGGCAGAAGACTTCGGTCTTCACCAAGGTAGCGCACAGCACTGCAGCTGTGCGCCATTGCTCCTCATGTACACCTCACACTGATGGGTGCAGGGCGCTGGGGGGGGGGCGCCCTGAGGGCAATATATGACACCTTGGCTGGCAAATCTACATCATATATAGTCCTAGAGGCTATATAGATTTAAAATTACCCCTGCCAGTATTTCAGAAAAAGCGGGAGAAAGTCCGCCGAAAAAGGGGCGGGGCTTCTCCCTCAGCACACTGGCGCCATTTTCTCTTCACAGTGCAGCTGGAAGACAGCTCCCCAGGCTCTCCCCTGTAATTTTCAGGCTCAAAGGGTTAAAAAGAGAGGGGGGGCACTAAATTTAGGCGCAATATATGTATACAAGCAGCTATTTGGGGAAAAATCACTCAGTTATAGTGTTAATCCCTGCATTATATAGCGCTCTGGTGTGTGCTGGCATACTCTCTCTCGGTCTCCCCAAAGAACTTTGTGGGGTCCTGTCCTCAGTCAGAGCATTCCCTGTGTGTGTGCGGTGTGTCGGTACGGCTGTGTCGACATGTTGGATGAGGAAGGTTACGTGGAGGCGGAGCAGAGGCCGATAAATGGGATGTCGCCCCCTGTGGGGACGACACCAGAGTGGATGGATAGGTGGAAGGTATTAACTGACAGTGTCAACTCCTTACATAAAAGGCTGGATGACGTAACAGCTGTGGGACAGCCGGCTTCTCAGCCCGCGCCTGCCCAGGCGTCTCAAAGGCCATCAGGGGCTCAAAAAACGCCCGTTACCTCAGATGGCAGACACAGATGTCAACACGGAGTCTGACTCCAGTGTCGACGAGGTTGAGACATATACACAATCCACTAGGAACATCCGTTACATGATCTCGGCAATGAAAAATGTGTTACGCATTTTCTGACATGAACCCAAGTACCACATAAAAGGGGTTTTATTTTTGGGGAGAAAAAGCAGCCAGTGTTTTGTTCCCCCATCAGATGAATGAATGAAGTGTGTAAAGAAGCGTGGTTTCCCCCGATAAGAAACTGGCAATTTCTAAAAAGTTACTGATGGCGTACCCTTTCCCGCCAGAGGATAGGTCACGTTGGGAGATATCCCTTAGGGTGGATAAGGCGCTCACACGTTTGTCAAAAGGTGGCACTGCTGTCTTAGGATACGGCCACCTTGAAGGAACCTGCTGATAAAAAGCAGGAGGCGATCCTGAAGTCTGTATTTACACACTCAGGTTATATACTGAAACCTGCAATTGCCTCAGCATAAATACTAAGACAGGGATAATATTTTGCTAACATTGAGCATATTTAAGACGTTGTCTTATATATAAAGGATGCACAGAGGGATATTTGCCGGCTGGCATCCAGAATTAATGCAATGTCCATTCTGCCAGGAGGGTATTAGAAACCCGGGGCAGTGGACAGGTGATGCTGCCTTTAAAAGGCACATGGAGATTCTGCCTTATAAGGGTGAGGAATTGTTTGGGGATGGTCTTTGGGACCTCGTATCCACAGCAACAGCTGGGAAGAAAACATTTTTACCTCAGGTTTCCTCACAAACGCCTAAGAAAGCACCATATTTTCAGGTACAGTCCTTTCGGCTTCAGAAAAGCAAGCGGGTCAAAGGCGCTTCCTTTCTGCACAGAGACAAGGGAAGAAGGAAAAAGCTGCACCAGTCAGCCAGTTCCCAGGATAAAATATCTTCCCTCGCTTCCTCTGAGTCCACCGCATGACGCTGGGGCTCCACAGGTGGAGACAGGTGCGGTGGGGGCGCGTCTCGGGAACTGCAGGGACCAGTGGGCTTGCCCACAGGTGGATCCCTAGGTTCTGCAAGTAGTAGTTCGAGGCGACTCCCCCTCGCCGTTGCCTCACATCAGCCTTGCCTGCTGCCCTCAGAGAGAGGTAGTACTGGCGGCAATTCACAAGCTGTACTTCCAGCAGGTGAAATCAAGGTACCCCTCCTTCAACAAGGCCGGGGTTACTATTCCAAATTGTTGTGGTACCGAAACCAGACGGTTCGGTGAGACCCATTCTAAAATTGAAATCCTTGAACACTTATATACGAAGGTTCAAGTTCAAAATGGAATCGCTCAAGGCGATTATTGCAAGCCTGGAAAATTTCAGGGTATCACTGGACATCAAGGATGCTTACCTGCATGTCCCTATTTACCCTCTTCACCAGGTGTACCTCAAAATTGTGGTACAGGATTGTCATTACCAATTCCAGACGTTGCCGTTGGTCTGTCCCCGGCACCGAGGGTATTTACCAAGGTAATGGCCGAAGTACTTATCCCGTACTTGGACGATCTCCTTATAAAGGCGAGGTCCAGGGAGCAGTTGTTCGTCGGAGTAGCACTATCTCGGGAAGTGCTACAACAGCACGGCTGGATTCTGAATATTCCAAAGTCGCAGCTGGTTCCTACGACGCGTCTACTGTTCCTGGGTATGGTTCTGGACACAGAACAGGATAAAAAGGGTTTCTCCCGGAGGAGAAGTCCAAGGAGTTGGCGTCTCTAGACGGAGACCTCCTAATACAAATACAGGTGTCGGTGCATCAATGCACGCGAGCCTTGGGAAAGATGGTAGCTTCTTACGAAGAATTTCCATTCGCCAGGTCCCATGCAAGGATCTTCCAGTGGGATATGTTGGACAAGTGGTCCGGGTCGCATCCTCAGATGCATCGGCGGATAACCCTGTCTCCAAGGGCCAGGGTGTCGCTGTTGTGGTGACTGCAGAGTGCTCATCTTCTAGGGGGCCGCAGATTCGGCATACAGGACTGGGTTCTGGTGACCACGGATGCCAGCCTTCAAGGCTGGGGGGCAGTCACACAGGGAAGAAACTTCCAAGGCCTATGGAAAAGTCAGGAGACTTCCCTACACATAAATGTTCTGGAACTATGGGCCATTTACAATGCCCTAAGTCAGGCTAGATCCCTGCTTCAACACCGGCCGGTGCTGATCCAGTCAGACAACATCACGGCGGTCGCTCATGTAAACCGACAGGGCGGCACAAGAAGCAGGATGGCGATGGCAGAAGCCACAAGGATTCTCCGATGGGCGGAAAATCATGTGTTAGCACTGTCAGCAGTGTTCATTCCCGGAGTGGACAACTGAGAAGCAGACTTTCTCAGCAGACACGACCTCCACCCGGGAGAGTGGGGACTTCACCCAGAAGTCTTCCACATGATTGTGAACCGTTGGGAAAGGCCACGGGTGGACAGGATGGCGTCCCGCCTCAACAAAAAGCTACAAAGATATTGCGCCAGGTCAAGGGACCCTCAGGCGATAGCTGTGGACGCTCTGGTAACACCGTGGGTGTACCAGTCGGTGTATGTGTTCCCTTCTCTGCCTCTCATACCCAGGGTAATGAGAATAATAAGAAGGAGAGGAGTAAGAACTATACTCATTGTTCCGGGTGGCCAAGAAGAGCTTGGTACCCAGAACTCCAAGAAATGATCTCAGAGGACCCATGGCCTCTGCCGCTCAGACAGGACCTGCTGCAGCAGGGGGCCTGTCTGTTCTAAGACGTACCGCGGCTGCGTTTGACGGCATGGCGGTTGAACGCCGGATCCTGAAGTAAAAGGGCATTCCGGAGGAAGTTATCCCTACGCTATTTAAAGCTAGGAAAGAAGTGAACGCAAACCATTATCACCGCATATGGCGGAAATATGTTGCGTGCTGTGAGGCCAGTAAGGCCCCAAAGGAGGAATTTCAGCTAGGTCGATTTCTGCACTTCCTACAAGTCAGAGGTGACTATGGGCCTAAAATTGGGTTCCATTAAGGTCCAGATTTCGGCTCTATCGATTTTCTTAAAAAATAGAACTGGCTTCACTGCCTGAAGTTCAGACTTTTGTTAAGGGAGTGCTGCATAGTCAGCCCCCGTTTGTGCCTCCAGTGGCACCGTGGGATCTCAACGTAGTGTTGGATTTCCTGAAGTCGCATTGAGTTGAGCCACTTACATCCGTGGAGCTACAATACCTCACGTGGAAAGTGGTCATGCTGTGGACCTTGGCGTCGGCCAGGCGTGTATCAGAATTGGCGGCTTTGTCATGCAAAAGACCTTATCTGTATTTTATATGGATAAGGCGGAATTGAGGACTCGTTCCCAATTCCTTCCTAAGGTGGTAGCAGTTTTTCATGTGAACCAACCTATTGTGGTGCCTGCGGCTACTTGGGACTTGGAGGATTCCAAGTTTCTGGACGTAGTCAGGGCCCTGAAAAATATATGTTTCCAGGACGGCTGGAGTCAGGAAAACTGACTCGCTATTTATCCTGTATGCACCCAACAAGCTGGGTGCTCCTGCTTCTAAGTAGACTATTGCTCGCTGGATCTGTAGCACGATTCAACTTGCACATTCTGCGGCTGGACTGCCGCACCCTAAATCTGTGAAAGCCCATTACACGAGGAAAGTGGGCTCTTCTTGGGCGGCTGCCCGAGGGGTCTCGGCTTTACAAATTTGCCGAGCTGTTACTTGGTCGGATTCAAACACTCTTGCAAGAGTCTACAAGTTTGATACCCTGGCTGAGGAGGACCTAGAGTTTGCTCATTCGGTGCTGCAGAGTCATCCGCACTCTCCCGCCCGTTTGGGAGCTTTGGTATAATCCCCATGGTCCTTACGGAGTCCCCAGCATCCACTTAGGACTTTAGAGAAAATAAGATTTTACTCACCGGTAAATCTATTTCTCGTAGTCCGTAGTGGATGCTGGGCGCCCATCCCAAGTGCGGATTGTCTGCAATACTTGTATATAGTTATTGCCTAACTAAAGGGTTATTGTTGAGCCATCTGTTGAGAGGCTCAGTTGTTATCATACTGTTAACTTGGTATAGTATCACGAGTTATACGGTGTGATTGATGTGGCTGGTATGAGTCTTACCCGGGATTCAAAATCCTTCCTTATTGTGTCAGCTCTTCCGGGCACAGTATCCTAACTGAGGTCAGGAGGAGGGTCTTAGTGGGAGGAGCCAGTGCACACCAGGTAGTCCTAAAGCTTTCTTTAGTTGTGCCCAGTCTCCTGCGGAGCCGCTAATCCCCATGGTCCTTACGGAGTCCCCAGCATCCACTACGGACTACGAGAAATAGATTTACCGGTGAGTAAAATCTTATTTTTCTTTTATTTGAGTATATTACTGATGCATTGCACAAAAGATACTAAACAACCGGTAATATTGTATTTGTTTGTTTTCCAGGGATTCATCCGAATGTTCAGCGTTGGGTACTTGATCCAGTGCTGCCTCCGCGTCCCGTCTACATTCAGACATCTGTTTACAAAACCCTCCCGGTTACTGTCTCTGTTTTACAACAAGGAGAACTTCCAGCTGGGGGCTTTCTTAGGCTCGTTTGTCAGTATTTATAAGGTGAGGCTCTGCGAGCACACGCCACTGCAGGCAATTCTCAAGGCGGACGCGCCGAGCAAATTTTTTGCAAACTATGTGACGCGATCTGCATATGCGAGACGTACGCAACTCAGAGGTCTATTCATCAAGCAGTGAAAGAGTGGAGAAGTGAGCCTGTACGGAAGTTGCCCATGGCAACCAATCAGCTGCTCCGTACAATTGTATAGTATGCAAATGGTAAATGTTACTTCAATGCTGATTGGTTGCCACGGGCAATTTCTCCACTATCTCCACTCTTTTCACTTTTTCATGAATAGGCCCCTATGTCACTTCTCACTTGCGGCTAGATGGGGGTTACTGGGTGGCAGTGGAGCGGTATCAGAGCGTTGGCGTGTAGAATACGCTTTCAGTGAGTGTTGCACAGAGCTACGTACATTCGGATCCCCTGCACCAAAGCTAGACCTGGGGCAAAGGTAGATATGGTTTATGAGCAAGCAGATGGCTGGAGCAGTGTGGTTGCCTAGATACAACTTTAAATATCAGCGGGTGTTTTCGTGGGACTTCCAATCACAGGAAGCATCCAGAATTGCCCCCCCAGTTAATGCTTAAAATGTAAATGTTTTTCCACTATTCATTTACCTTTTTTTTTCCGATACTTTCATACATTTTACTAATTTATGTGTTCGAGGGAATCAGTTTTATCCAATTTATAAATAAATGTAACTTATTTCTTTATTTTTATATTTTTAAACTTCTTTAAGATTCTGGCCCTCATTCCGAGTTGATCGCTAGCTGCCGTTGTTCGCAGCACAGCGATCAGGCTAAAAATCGTCTGTTCTGCGCATGCGTATGGGCCGCAGTACGCATGCGCAAAGTACTTCCACACACAACTATGCAGTTTTACACAAGGCCGAGCGACTCTTTTCAGTCGCTCGGCTGATCAGTGAGTGATTGACAGGAAGTGGGTGTTTCTGGGAGGTAAATGGCCGTTTTCTGGGAGTGTGCTGAAAAATGCAGGCGTGTCAGGTTAAAACGCAGGAGTGGCTGTGGAAACGGGGGAGTGGCTGTCCGAACGCAGGGCGTGTTTGTGACGTCAAACTAGGAACTAAACTGTCTGCAGTGATCGCAAGGTAGGAGTAGGTCTGCAGCTACTCAGAAACTGCATGAAAATTTTTATGAGCAGTTCTGCTAATCTAAGATACACTCCCAGAGGGCGGCGGATTAGTGTTTGCACTGCTGCTAAAATTAGCTAGCGAGCGATCAACTCAGAATGAGGGCCTCTGTGTGGCATATTCAGTTACCCGCAGGTAAAGACCCAGGTTGAATGCCCATAGCTAGTCAGTTCATTGTCAGTTTCCCCACAGGTAGTGCGCACTAAGCCATAGATTCCGTGGCACCTATGGGTTTTCCTGGCGCATTAAGTCCCAGAGGGTGCGTTTCAGCACAAGATTTTCCCTCTCAGTTTCTGAGGTTGCAAGAAAAAGATCTGCATTTAGTGCACCCTCTGGGGCTTAATGCGCGGAGATGCTGCGCTAATTGAATAGGTCCAGGCAGAATATTAGCCATCAGGTAAACCACACTGCTGATGTAATATGCCCCTATGGAGCTCACTTCTCCTCACTGTGCAAGAAGCTCCCACTCTCTAATTCTTCAAAAACAGACTCTGGGAATTCCCGTAACTCACGCATTTCACTAATGTCCCTTTAGTTCCTGCAATCCAAATGCATAGTCCTCTTTCTGATAGGCTTATTTTATATCTTGTGGTTTTTAAATGCAAATGTAATGAGTCCTATTGGGAGGAAAGTGCTGTATAAATAAATACATAAAATTATTATTTATTTAATCTTTTGTATTATTATTATTATTATGTACTTTAAGTACATAATAATAATAATTTTTATACTATTATTTATATGACCTTGTTGTACAGTAGGTCATATACCTGTAAGTAGCCTTGTGTGCCCAGTCTATCCTATTCAGGCACCCATTACAATTACCGGGTGGGGTGTTGAGTAAATAGGAGCACAGCATTTTATGGAAGTTTAAAAAAAATAAAATAAAAATGTTAATACTTGTGAAATATTTAATTAGCACTCTGTCATTTCATTATTTCTGTTAAAAAATGATGCTGCTGTGTTAGTAAACACTTCTGTTCCCGTTTATTAATTTAGGGTACCAGCTGCTTCTTACGATGGGTGCGCAACCTGGACGATGAGCTGCACGCTCTTGTAGCGGGTAAGCCGGGCTCGTTCTGAAACATTGTTATTTTTAGGTTATGGAACTGTCGGCTGGTTACTGTGCCGAAATACCCACCGGCCCATGCTTCTGTATTCTGCAGAGTTTATTGTAACTGTCCTTTTATAATATGATTCACCCAACAGCCAATCAAAAAAGGGCATTGCCATAATATAATGTGGCCATAATAAACCTGGTGGGTAGTGTGCGGGTATGAATATAGCGATCCCTTATCTTTGTATCCTATCCACATAGTGATATTAATATCCAGGTACAGAATGAACTGGGGGGCAGATGTATTAAGCCTGGAGAAGTGATAAATGCAAAGTGATAATGCACCAGCCAATCAGCTCCTAACTGACAATTTACATATTGGAGGTGATTGGCTGGTGCGATATCACCTTGCACTTATCACTGCTTTATCACTTCTCCAGGCTTAATACATCTGCCCCTGAGTGTCTGCTCTACAACAATCTTTGGGGCAGATGTATTAAGCTTGGAGAAGGGATAAAGAAGTGATAAATCAGTGATAAGTGGAAGGTGATAACACACCAGCCAATCAGCTCATAACTGTCATTTTTTTCAAACCCGTAATGATTGGTTGGTGCGTTATCACCTTGCACTTATCACTGCTTTATCGCTTCTTTATCCCTTCTCCAGGTTAATACATCTGCCCTTTGTATGTACAAATGAGCAATCAGGTTTGTCCAGAGGTGTTCACAGTTATTCTTTGGTGCCACATGGGTTCCAGAGCACCATACTGTACGTAGCGGAAAGGAACATACAGCAAAATATACCTCTTCAAATATACATAATAACATAAATATAATCCATAGATGACCTGATTACATAGAGATCACACAAGGTGACTGGGACCTGCTCACAGGAGCTTACATTCTAGAGGGGCTCTCGGTGCACACATAAAGGAAGTGGGAAGCAGAGTTGGGGGTGGCATAGGCTGGAGAGAGAGGTGGGAGGTTTGGGAGAGGAGATGCATTAGGAGGTCACGTCTGAAGTCTGGGAAGCCAGGAGAGTGTCTGCTGTAGTGTGGGAGAGCATTCCAGGGAATAGGAGCAGCACGAGAGGAGTGATGGAGATGGGCACGGGAATAGGTAAAAAGGGTGGAGGAAGAGTACCATAGCCTAATACTAATGTCATCCAATATATATAGAGTCTGGGAAAATGCAGTTAGGCTTGTTCCGCAAGTAAGTGCGCGCAGATGCAGAACTTATGGTAGTCTCAGGCTTCAACGATTTTTATTTGCAGCCCCACAGTGTTAGATGACTGTTAGTAACTAAAGCACTCACACAACTTATTAATATCATAGTACTAAACACTCAAGTTAAGAATCTTCATTTTTAATATTAACATTCTGCCTCTTTGTCTGTTGTTAGGTTTTCTGGCTGGGATCTCCATGATGTTTTACAAAAGCACCACCATCTCCATGTACCTGGCGTCCAAATTGGTAGAGGTGAGTGTGATCGCTGCAGCTGGGAGTAACCCGGTCACATGTTACCCTGGGGGGTGCGGCGTACTTATGCCCAGATACAATGCCCCGGTGATGGTAGTGGAGGCTCCTGGGTTACTTCCGTTAAAGATGTTTCCTTCCTTACTGTTGCTTCTGTCGCGCCTAATAGCCCTTTTGCGTATAAGACGCAAAATTGAAAGAAAAATCCTGTATGCTACAGCACTTGCAGCGTCTCAGCTGCTCCCGGACACCTGGCGCCATATGGGGTACGGAGAACCAGTTATACCCCTTTCAGACATACGACCCGGGAATTACCCTGCTCAAGTCCCGGGATTTTCTCTCCAGCAAAATCCCGGGTTTTTCTTCAGACCCCCTTTCATACTATACCACAGACCCGGGAAATTCCCGGATTGGCCCCTTTCAGACATAAGCTGGATTTTCCAGTTTTGAAGGCAGTGTCATCATTTTAAGGGGACGATTTTATAGGCGCACAATAATGAGGTCATGCAAAGGGGAGGGCAGGCTATAAATGGACTGGGTGTGGTGCCCATAATGCAGTGCTGGATTCATGGCTGACAGGCATTTGTGTAGCATGGAGAGTTTGTTTGCTGTGGCATCTGTTCCCCTCCGTCTGCTGGTGATGAGGTCGTTAGCAGGCATCAGATGGTCCTTCCTGACCAATGAAAACCTTTTTCATGCAGCCAGAGAGGAAATTTCCGGGTCGCGCCTTTCAGACTCAACCCGGGAAGAAAGACCCGGTAAAACTAAAATCCCAGGTCAATTGCAGGGTTGGCGACCCGGATCACATTCCCGGGTCGGAGCCTTTCAGACATACCATATTCCCGGGTTGATGCGCGTTCATGTGCAAAATCCCGGGAATTTAGAGCATGTCTGAAAGGGGTAAAAGTGAGGACGCATCTGTAGCTGTCAGTATATACGTACATGAATACAGATGTGTCCTCAAACGCCCAGCCTCAATACGCCATGCAGCCTGAGCGAGCCGAGTCACGCAGTGTAGCGTAATGACTGTCTCTTTTAATTTGCATCTTATGCGCACCGCAGACGCAGCGACACACCGCTCACACTCACAGTGTACTACAGACATGGGGCTGTGACTCTAACTGCACAGGAATTCATTTTCAATATGTACAGAGACAAAGATGAAGCGCAACAGAACTTGGCGTGAAGAAAAGCCGCAGCCGCTGCATCGGAGGTAGAAAAGCCAATCCTAGGATCGGCGGGATCCCGGGATTTAGGGCCAGAAACGTCCGAGATTCAATCCCGGGATTGAAAGGTCCAATCCCGGGGATTGAGGAATCAGCGTTGAGTGTCCACAGGACACTCAGATGCTGCCCGGCTTCCTCCTTCCGGCAGTCAGCCGCCACTGGGGGAGAGAGATTGCGGAGTTTTCCACCTGCCCGCGGTATACGGTTAGTTATGTGGGAAGAGCGAGAGGGCGGCCTCATAGTTAAAAGCCAATCCCGGGAATCCCGGGATTGGCAATTTTTCAATCCCGATACCAGGGATTGAAAAAATGGCCTCTGATTGGCTTCCCTAATCGGAGGCCATGTTACTCAGAGTCAGACTCAGTCGCACACAGATGTACACACGTCTCTGAGCAGTCTGGTGAAGCCGTTTGGTCACATTGCAACTAATACGCATAATCAAGCAAATAAAACGCTTGGTGCAAGCCAGTCGCAGGGAACCTGGTGCACCAAGAAGGAGCATTTGGCACAACTGCAGCAATAGTGTATGAGGACACATCTGTATGTGACCCAATGTAGACATGGCTACAGTGAGGTCCACTGCATTGGCAGGGGTGGTATGGCCAGGCAGGCGGCTTGTCACAAATTTGCAAATGTGTAATGAGACTCCTGCATTCTATGTACATATAAGGGGATATTGAACGCTGGGTTTTTGTTTTGTTTTTTACAGCTGCTGGATTTTTAATATTCAAATGAAGATGAGAAAATGAGGCGCTGTGATTTCTATAGAAATCTTTTTTTCTCGCAGCCCCAGAGCAAGTCTGATTTTTTCTTACAATCGTTTTTATTAGGAAAAATCATTGGGACTTGCTGTGGAACATCTGCAGCAACCCCTGCCGCCCCAAATATTACTAATTAAGCAGTTGAGTTTGATTCCCACCATGGCCCTAACTGTGTGGAGTTTGTATAGTCTCCCCGTGCTTGCGTGGGTTTCCTCCAGGTACTCCGGTTTTCTCCCACAATCCAAAAATATACTGGTAGGTTATTGGCCTCCCGACAAAAAATGAACCCTAGTGTTGCACGTGTTTATGGCCAGACTAGATGGGCCAAGTGGTTCCTATCTGCATGCATGCAGGCCAATCTAGCACCAGCGATGCGCGGGTCTGCGCATCGCTATCGCTGTAGGGGGTACACACGGAGCGATCATGCTTAAATTCTAAGCAATCTGGTCAGATTGCTTAGAATATCGCTCCGTGAGTACCCCCCTTTACAGTGTGCTGGGGGATCTGTCTGTCTTACATCTGGCACCTTCTGTGTACAATGCCAGGAAACAAGCTGAGCTGCAATAAGCCGCAGTTACCATAAACTCTATGGGGTGTTACTCAGTGGGTATAGTGACCAGTAGATAAAGCACTGGCCCAGGTTATATCAGCTGTGTTAGATATAGGGGAAATATATCACACCTTCTAAAGGCGACAAGTGGAAGTGTTGCCCATAGCAGCCGTTCAGAGTCTAGATGTAATTTGTCTTTACATTCTATAAAATGCGTTAGTATGTTATGCCAGGCCGCCATACCGGCACCTGGATCCGTACCACCGGCATACCGACAGCTGAGCGAGCGCAAATGATCCCCTTGCGGGCACAGTGGCGTGCTACGTGCACCACGCTATTTATTCTCCCTCCAGGGGGGTCCTGCACCCCCAAGAAGGAGAATAGTTGTTGGTGTGTCGGGGTTCCGGTGCCGGTATATTGAACGCCGGGATCCCGACAGCCGACATACGGAATACCACCCCTATAAAATGATAGCTACTGTAGAATCTGGTTGGTTGCTACGGGGAACACATTCACTCCTGCTGTTGAGGAGGATTCTCCCCCATAGAGCCTCGTACCTCTTGGCCAGTCTGTTACTACCCAGTCTCGTTATATTGGTGTTTTGTTCCCAATTCTCAAGCGAAACAGAATATGATGACACTGTACTGTATAAATACATGCTAATCATATAAATGTACTATAACGTCTTATATGTATGAATGCCTAGAATTAATTAGAGGGAATAGTGGCAGCCATGTGTGGCTGTAATATTTATAGAGCAAGGTAAACTGCAAATATTACAGACCATGAGTCTGACCTTAGTGGTGGGTGAAAC
Source organism: Pseudophryne corroboree (assembly GCF_028390025.1). NCBI lineage: Eukaryota > Metazoa > Chordata > Amphibia > Anura > Myobatrachidae > Pseudophryne > Pseudophryne corroboree. Next base: position 64,604,571 of record NC_086445.1, read on the forward strand.
ATTGGAGGAGGGGGATCATCTCATTTTGTTTGTACCTGATATTTAAAAGGGCAATGCTTAGATCGGCCTTTCTCTGGGTCAGCGCATCTAGAATTTGTTAAAAGAAGAGTTGTGTGTCTATATAACTATGATGCAGCTACTCAGAGCCGGCCATAGGCAAACTAGGCAATTGGGCATTTGATATGCCTAGGGGCATCAGCAGCTTCTGCTGATTAAAATGATGCCTATATTCTGTGTGTAGCATTTCATATGCAGATACAGCCACAGTCTCACACAGTATATAGGCATGCTGCATATCATTTTATTCAGCAGAAGCTGCTTGTGCATCCTAGCCACATAGCAATGCAAATAAGATGCATTTTCTTTAAAAAGGTGCCAGATGTTAGCATTGAGGCAATATTTATGAGGACACATCTGTATCCAAGCAGAGGCAGAGGTCACAGTGTTAGTGGCAGTGTGAGTGCTGTGTGCATGTGAGTGGGTTGGTTGTGCAGTAGTGTTCAGAATATGTGTAAGGAGCATTATGTGTGTCATGTAAAAATGCATTAATAATGTGCAACATATGTGTAAGGGGCACTATGCGTGTCATTATGTGTATAAGGGCATTAATAATGTGTGGCATATGTGTAACAGGGTACTACTGTATGTGTGTCATTATGTGTATAGGGGCACTAATAATGTGCAGCAAATGTGTAGGGGGCACTATGTGTGTCATTATGTGTATAAGGGCATTAATGATGTGCGGCTTATGTGTAAGGGACATTATGTGTAAAAGGGCATTAATAAAGGTTGTCATAATGTGTAGGGCGCATTATGTTTATAAGGACATTAATAATGTGTCTCGTATGTGTAAGGGGCATTACTGTGTTAAATTATGTGTATAAATGCATTACTAATGTGTGGCATTATGTGTATAAGGTGCTCTACTATGTGGCGTTGCGTATAGAAAGGACACTACTGTGTCGTCTAATGTGAATAAAGAGCAATAGGGTGTGGTGTAATTTGAATAAGGAGCAATTCAGTGTGATGTAATGTGAATAAGGGGCTCTACTGTGAGGAGTAACGTTTATAAGGTAAAGTGGTACTACTGTGGGATGTACTATGAATTATGAACACTATCGCATGATCAAATGTGAATGAAGTTACAGTACTGTGTGGCGTAATTGGAATTGGGGTTACTATTGTGTGGCCATGCCCCTTGCCAGCAAAAACACACCCCTTTTTGGGCTGTGCGCCAAATGTGCAAACTGTTCCTATTTAAAATATAGGGGGGACAAACACCAAAATAAGGACTGCTATGGGTGAGGGGTGATGGTGCTGGGAAAGAGGTGCAAGGTCGGAGGCGGAACCAGCGGTGGTGCTAGGGGGCACCAGCCAAAATCTTGCCTAGGGCATCATATTGGTTAGGGCCGGCTCTGCAGCTACTGATTAATGATGTCACTACATGATATGTGGTCATTGACTAGTGATGTCATTGCATCACATAAAGTCATTAAGTACTGATGTAATAACATAGTATATTTTAGTGTTGTTATCACTTGTTCTGTAGTCATTGAGTAGTTATATTATAGCTTATTATATAAGCAATAATATTATCTTACCTGTTATTCTCTGTGTCACTAGCTCCCGCATGCGGCACTTTGTGTGTGTATACAGCGGTGCTTGAAAGTTTGTGAACCCTTCAGAATTTTCTATATTTCTGCTGAAATTTGGCCTAAAACTACCCCAGATTTTCACACAAGTCCTTAAAGTAGATAAAGAGAAACAAATCAGACAAATGAGACCTAAAAAATTAGACTTGCTCATTTTTTTATTGAGGAAAATGGTCCAATATCACATATCTGGCAAAAGTATGTGAACCTTTGCTTCCAATATCTGATATGGGCCCCCTTGTGCAGCAATAATTGCATGTAAACGTTTGCAGTAATTGTTGATTAGTCCTGAACATCGACAGCAGCCACAACTTTGAAGATTGGGAATCTTCCCTGGTCTTTGCATCTAAGGCTGCGGACTTCATGTTGCGGGTGGGAAGGGGGGGGGGGGGGGGGGGGTAATGCACAGAGGGGACAATATTCAATGTAGATTGACTAGTAATAATATAATTTGCTGTATAGGTATTAAGTAATGATATAATCTGTTATACAATCAGTAATTGTGTAATGATGAGATGCATTCAGATGTGGTTAATAATAACATATCCCTGAGTTTGGGGGAGATTTATCATTGCTTGGAGAGAGATAAGTACCAAACAATCAGCTTCTGACTGACATGTTACAGACTGTGGGGCAGATGTATTAACCTGGAGAAGGCATAAGGAAGTGATAAACCAGTGATATGTGCAAGGTGATAAACAAACCAGCCAATCAGCTCCTAGCTGTTAATTTACATATTGGAGCTGATTGGCTGGTGTGTTTATCACTGGTTTATCACTTCCTTATGCCGTCTCCATGTTAATACATCTGCCCCCATGTCTAAAAAATGTCAGGAGCTCATTGGTTGTTACGTTATTTCTCTCCGAGCTTTGATAAATCTCCCCCTTTGTGTCTTGGTAAGGCTGCTAGACTGCTGGTAACTCTATTATTCTTATGGGCCATTTTACAGTGCATGTTACTGATAAATACTGCAGCCCTCTTTCTACGTACACTGTAACAGCACAGACCCCCAGAACCTGAGCTGTATCCTGCCTTGTACTCTGTTCTGCAACCTGTATATTTATACCTGTATATCTGTTCTTACAGACAATGTACTTCAAAGGAATAGAAGCGGGGCGGTGCCCGTACTTCCCGCACGCAGATAGCGTCATCTATGCAGTGTCTACCGCTGTCTGCTTCCACGCAGTAAGTAGCTTCATGCCATCTCACCGCAAACCCCATATGTGACAGCTGGTGTGTAGGAAAAGGGGGGGTGTCTTACAGCAGCCAATCAGATTCCAGCTACTTTCCTAGTTCTGCTTAGTTACTGGAAGCAAACTTCTGATTGGTTACCATAGGAAAACCTCTTCCTTTCCAGCTGTTTGTGTAGTGTGTGTGTGTGTGTGTATATATATATATATATATATATCTCCTATATAATAGCCCAGATCTGTGACTTTGTGCCTGTGTGTATAACGCATCTCTCATTGGGTTAGTGGCAGGTCTATCACACCCAGTCCACAGCTGATTGGGCAAGAAACATCCTCCCACACAGGTTACATCCAGTGGGAGGCTCTGCCCTTTGCCTGCTGTGTTTTCACAGAGCAGGATTAACAATGGGACTGATGGAGCTGCAGCTCCAGCACCACACCCCAAAATGGGCCCACTGCATCTGCCACATCATACCCTCCAACAATTTACACATAAAAATGTATACAAATTTGAAAAAAGGGGGCGTGGCCATGAGGTACAGCCACGTGGTCACGCCCCTTTTCCGGTACTTTCGCTGGAAGCTTGGAGAGTCAAAAATCGGTACAGACCATAAAAAAAAGGGACTGTACCTGCCAAAAAGGTACAGCTGGAGGGTATGCCACTGCATCTGCAGCAAGTCTCTGCGCTGCAGATAGGGGGGGGGGGGACTTTTACTGCAGCGTCATATGTCCTGCTGCCAGTGCGCCTGCCCCCTCCGGCATCAACAATCCCCACTCCTTCGCAGCGGCGCAGGTGGAAAAAAAGCTGCTGCGGCCACTGGCATAGATGTGTATGAAAGCGGCGCAGCAGAAGGCTTTCATAGCCCTCCCTGCGCCGCATACTCTCTGAGCCCCGGAGCCTTCTCTGCGTGTAATGTCACAGAAGTGCCTCCCCGCCACAGCCACGCCTAGATCCCCAGAGGCCCTGACTCCGCAACACAGCACCTGGGCTGCCAGCCTGAGAGCCCCGAGATGGCTAATGTAACGGATAGAGTGGGTGATATCGTGGAGGGTAATGTCTGGACACTGAATCAATGTAAAAGGTGACAGTGCTGTGCAGTGCAGTGGGTGTGCAGTCAGGGCCGGTGCTAGGGTGTTCGGCGCCCCCCTGCAAACTATAAATTTGCACCCTCGCATACTTTACAAAGGCACAGCGCACATAATACCCCCTGTATTACAGACACTTACACATGTAACGCCCCCTGTACCAGTGACACTTACACATGTCACGCCCCCCCCCCGGTACCAGTGACCATACACAAGTAACACCCCCTGTAGCAGTGATGCTTACACACGTAACACCCCCTGTACCAGTGACTCTTACACACGTAACGCCCCCTGTACCAGTGATGCTTACACACGTAACGCCCCCTGTACCAGTGCCGCTAACACATGTAACGACCCCCTGTACCAGTGACGCTTACACACGTAACGCCCCCTGTACCAGTGACGCTTACACACGTAACGCCCCCTGTAGCAGTGACACTTACACACGTAACGCCCCCCTGTACCAGTGATGCTTACACACGTAACGCCCCCCTGTACCAGTCATGCTTACACACGTAACGCCCCCCTGTACCAGGGACGCTTACAGAAGAAACACCCCCTGTAGCAGTGACACTTACACACGTAACGCCCCCCGTACCAGTGACGCTTACACAAGTAACGCCCCCTGTAGCAGTGACGCTTACACACGTAATGCCCCCCCCCCGTAGCAGTGCCGCTTAGACACGAAATGCCCTCTCTACCAGTGCCGCTTAGACACGTAATGCCCTCTGTACCAGTGATGCTTAGACACGTAACGCCCCCTGTACCAGTGCCGCTTACACACGTAACGCCCCCTGTACCAGTGCCGCTTACACGCATAACGCCCCCTGTACCAGTGCCGCTTACACACGTAACGCCCCCTGTACCAGTGCCGCTTACACGCATAACGCCCCCTGTACCAGTGCCGCTTACACACGTAACGCCCCCTGTACCAGTGCCGCTTACACGCATAACGCCCCCTGTACCAGTGCCGCTTACACACGTAACGCCCCCTGTAGCAATGCCGCTTACACACGTAATCCCCCCTGTACCAGTGACGCTTATACACGTAATGCCCCCTGTACCAGTGACGCTTGCACACATTATGCCACAAACACATGAATGTCACACAGGGGAGGGGGAGAGGAGGTTTTGTGCTGTCGCTGCATGTGTGACAGCAACCAGCAGCAGCAGCAGGGATAGCAGCAGAAGCTCAGCACAGGGATGCAGAGCAGGGAGAACGCCTCTCCTTCCTTGTGCCTCCCTGCACTGCATCCCTTTGCTGAGCGGCTAGCGCCGGGCCTGTGTGCAGTGTCACTGACACTGCACAGCACTCTCACCTTTTACATTGATTCAGCCAGTCACACAGTTCTGCCAGCCAGTCACTATTGTTAGCACCAGTGTCCCAATGCGCCGCATTACAGGGAAGTATACGCACTAAATAAACTACATCTCCCAGCAGCCCTTCGCGCCGAAGCATTACGGCCCTTAGGGCTGCTGGGAGCTGTAGTTTATTGAGTGCATCTTCTTCCCTCTAATGCGGCGCGTTGGGACACCGGCGCTAACAATAGTGACTGCCTGCTGTGCGAGTCTCCGGGAGAGCCACTGCCAACCGGAGGACAGCAGCTTAGCTGCTGACAGGAGGAGAAGCAGGATAAGCATTACCCGCCCCTCCCCCACTCGCAGTACCTCCGGGCCCCATTCGCAGCACCCCCACACCCCCCCTCCAGCAGCCACTGTAGCTCCGGACCCCCTCCCCCACCCGCAGCAACCCGCACCCACCCCTCCCGCCGCACCACCGCATTTGCCCCTCCCTCACCCGGGGCACCCCCGCAACTGCTCTGGACACCCACCTGAGGCACCACCGCACCAGCCCCTTCCCCACCTGCGGCACCACCGCAACCACCCCTCCCCCGGCACCCCAGGATCCCATCCGCGTCTTCCCCGCACCCGCCACTCCTCCAACCAAAGCACCTACTAGGTGATTCATCAGGCCCTGCATGCGCTGTTCACCCCATTGCAAGGGGCTTCGACCCCTTAACCATTGCACGCCCTTTGTCCATGCAATATTCAACCACTCACACAATTATGATTGGAGGTAATACTCCCATATAATAAAAATATTGCACGCCACAAGGGTGTGCAAGGGTTAAGGGGGAGTAGCCCCTTACGACGGTGTGAAGAGCGCCCGTAGGGCGCGATGAATCACATAGTATATAATATTAGTATATTCTTTTGGGATGGGATGGTACTTTCTCCCCCAGCGTTCCTTCTCGTTGTTACCAGTTTTAGGGGAACTTTCAGTAGGAGGCGTGTGAGTGCCGGGTACTGATCTGCGTATTGACACTATAGGAGAATATACAACTTACATCATCCAATAATTAGTGGTTTATTGAGCCTTACATGATTACATTTCCCTTGAAATCTTGTGCTGGCGGAGAGATGCTGGTTTCAACAAATTTAGCTTAGGTGAGTACACGTGTGTAGACGCACGGCCCTGCCTGTTCATGAGCAGTGGGAGGTAGGTCGGCACAAAAGCCATGACTTTCCCGCGCAGAGGGACGGTCGGAGTGTGCTGCACACGCTCCCTGCTGTGTCATTAGTCATGCTGCCACCGGGCGCCCAGTGACACACACTAATATCCGTACTGCGTGTTTCTCTAAGGGAGATGTAAGACAACCTCTGCAGCACAGACACTGTAACACCACCTACAGGACAGTGTTTCTGTTAGCGGTTACATATACCTGTACTGGTAGTACTGTCTTCCCTCTCCTCCTAGCACTGTGACTGTATCTGTACTGTAGTAGTCAGTTTATATTGCCATCTAGTGACATGATTATGTTTCTCTCATTATTCTGCGATAACATTACTGTATGACTAAAGTGTTCAGCAACACAGGGCCATTCTAATAACAATACAGGTACTGGGGGCCCACCAGCACAGCCCTTCTGGTTCAGAAAACTCCTCTGTCATACTTCCCAATGTCTTACGGTATCCGGACTCCAGGTCGACAACAAAAAGGTTGACACACCTTAGGCCGGCGCCAGTTGGTCGACATGGACAACAAGGTCGACATGGAAAAATGTCGACATGAGTTTTTCACAATTTTTTTCTTTTTTGGAACCTTTTCATACTTAACGATCCACGTGGACTACGACTGGAACGGTAATCTGTGCTGAGCGAAGCGAAGGCACCATGCCCGAAGCATGGCGAGCGAAGCGGTGCACTAATTGGGGTTCCCGGTCACTCTACGTAGAAAACGACACCAAAAAAAATAAAAAACTCATGTCGACCTAAGGTGTGTCGACCTTTTTGTTGTCGACCTGGAGTCCCAGACCCATGTCTTACAAAGCCCCTTGTTTCAGAGGGAAACGAAAAAGCCATAAAGTTAAAAATAAATACTAGAGAGCAGATGAAATTCTTGTTATCGCTCATTGCAAATGATAAATGGTGCTCCAGTCCGCTTCTAAAGAGGCCTACACATTGGGCAATGTTTTCAACCATCTGTATTATCGACCTACGATATTATCGATGGTCGATTTTTACTACACACTGGACAATATCGATGGTCAGTTTGGGCGATATTAGAGTACATACATCTATATCGTCCAATTGACTGGCATGTATAGGGGCCTACACACTGGGCAATATCTTGAAAGATATGGACGATATTGTTCATAAATGAACGATTAATCGTTCATATCTTTCAGTGTGGATGCATCAACGATGAACGATGCGCGTGCCCGCAATTGTTCATCATTGAAAGATCATCATTGATACATGCCATCAGTTTGGACGATATAGATGTATGTACTCTCATATTGTCTAAATTGACAATCAATATCGTCCAGTGGGCAGTAAAAATCGACCATCGATAATATCGTAGGTTGATAATATCGATGGTCAAAAACATCAGCCATTGTGTAGGCCCCTTATCAACGATGATTGTTCAACGATACACGATTGCGGGCAAGCAATCCACACTGAAATATATGAACGATTCTCAGAATATCGCCCAGTGTGTAGGCCCCTTTACTGTCACGTGTTTGAAAAATGACAGGAGCTAATTGGCTGGAGGACCATTTAACATTCGGAACAAGTGATAACAAGAATATCACTGGTTGTTAAATCTGACCCTAGGTTCAACCTTTTAAAGGAGATATGGACACCCTACATTTCCTGGGATCTGGTCTGAAGATCGACACTGTCTAGGTCGACAATGTTTAGGTCGATAGCCACTAGGTCGACAGGGTTGGAAGGGCGGCAGGGTTTCTAGGTCGACATGTGCTAGGTCGTCAGGTCAAAAGGTCGACATGAGTTTTTCACCGTTTTTTTCTTTTTTTGAACTTTTTCATACTTAATGATCCACGTGGACTACTATTGGAACGGTAATCTGTGCCGAGCAAAGCGGTAGCGGAGCGAGGCACCTTGCCCGAAGCATGGCGAGCGAACACGGTGCACTAATTCGGCTTCCCGGTCACTGTACGCAGAAAACGACACCAAAAAAAAAAAAAAAAACTCATGTCGACCCTTTGACCTGTCGACCTAGCACATGTCGACCTAGAAACCATGTCGACCTATAGTGGTCAACCTAAACATTGTCAACCTAGACACTGTTGATCTAATGATCCACACCCCATTTTCCTAACATGCCCCAAAGTGCTCAGTCTGATCCTTCCATCAAATTGTAACCCCAAGCCCAAGCCCTGATCCATTCTAAACCATAATCCTACCTGGCTCTTATATTATCCTCAGCAGATATCTGGTCATCCATTCTTGTATTGTAATATTCCATCATACTGAGTCATTTGTACTAGTGAGAAGTATATATACTACATTTTAGAAGGTCCCACACCAGCAGCCGCCGGCTTAATGGACGTAGAGTAAAACAGGTGGTGCACGTCGTGCTGGGCCCGTTCCTCACTGAGATGCGGGCAGTGTGGGAGGAGCTACATCTCTTTCCAATGGTCAGCTGTTTTAGAACTCAAGCAGGGCACTTTGAAGTTAAACTGCTTAGTTGTCGGCCCGGGAACCGGAATAGTTGAGGCGGTGATAAGGTTAGGATCTGCTGAGCGGCCTGGGACCCTCACAGTTCTCCCAATGGGGGAAATCAGTTTTTGCTGGAATAATACTTTTGCTACTTTAAAGTAACAATTATTCATCTTGTTTTTGTATATTAGGCTGTCCTGGAAGTCCATAATTTAAGACCCTCTTACTGGAAATTTCTTTTGAGACTAACAAAGGGCCGGTAAGATATATATTTTATCCAAAAAAATAATCATTCAACTTGTTACATGGAATAGTTTCCCTATATACTGTATTAGTATGTTTTAGCTAAGAATGCTTGGAAAACTGCGCAGGACCTATACGGCGCACATGCAGATCGGGTCCTGCATCCTCGCACACAGTGTGGCTGCAGACGTCAGGCGAGGGACAGTCTGCAGCCGTGATGAGGCGGTGACGGGAAGCGTTTCACAAAGCGGAGGTGTGCCGTTTTTTGGGAGTACCGGAGCCATGGTCTGCGTCTTCCGATCCAAACGTACTGGCACGGCAGAGGAGTTGCAGCGGTCATTCTGAGTAATTTGAAGGTTACTCAGATGAGCGGTGTTCACACAGAATGATCCGTTTCTTCATCCACAGGTGCAGCAGCCAGAAGGTGTCTATATGCACAAGACGACTCTTGCTACAGTAGCGGCATATAACCACGCAGCTACTGCGTCTATCCATGAATCAGGTGCATTGACAGGCACATGGTTGTAGTGAGGAATTCTTTAGCAGCGAAGTCACTTGGGGCAGAAGCTCTAAGGGGATCGGTATGTGATCCCACCGCACGGGATGCCGAATGTCAGCATACCGACACCGCGCAAACTGCGCATGAACCGTAGAATGCAATCGCAGACAGCCCATGCAAACGCACACAGATGAAAATTGAAAATGCGGGCATTATCAGATCGCTCCGTGAAATGGGCGTCTCAGATCGATCACCGTGCAAGTGACATGTGAGTGTCGTGGGCTTGCAGGCTGACTTCTGTGCTCATTTGGCGCGCGTTGATGGAGACGCTACACCTGTTTATGGCCGATCTATTTCGCCCTGCGTATGGTGGGTGTAAGTCCTGACACTAATGATGGCAGCTGCAGACGGGAAGACTGTGATGCCGCAGATGCACCCAACTCAAAATTAAGGTCCTTGGAGGTGAAAGTAACACAACTAGAAGGAGACCCTTTCCAACATCTTATTGCTAAGTAAGGGGAGGACAAATAGAAAATGTGAGAACAATTTTAGAGTTTGAGGGCAGCTGGGGGGTGCTCTAAATTACAGTGTTAAAACAAAGCTATCCACTACTTATGTGCTAAAACTATTAATAACGCCTCTATGGTATAGAGGAGGGCGGCCTACCGTTACATCCCAGCACTGTTTGCAATCTTTGCGTTAGAGCACTACATTTCCCATCATGCATTGCAGTATCTGTCTCTCCCCTATGGCATCAACACCAATATTACCCTCCCCTCCCCCCAGGAGCCAGGTGGTGCCATACCATAAAAACGTAAGCTTCCTCTACCATGTTGCATTCACAGATATGTAGGACGCTCTTCCTCCATAGCACAGTCATATTTTAAAGAGTTTTACTGGCCAAAAAAAAAATCTCTATCCTAATAATAAGAACAATACATTAATTAGTCAATTATTACCCGATAAAAGATTCAGAGAAAAAGGTCCCAAACAAATGAATTTCTATTTGTGAACACAACCTGACAATTACTGATCTGTTCTCTCCTCTGACAGGTTTGCGACCATGAACCGGAAAGCGCTGGACGTCTTTGGTTCCGAAGCTTCCAAGAACTTCAAAAATTTTATCCCCGGCCTAGACCCAAGATACACAGTGGTGAAGCCAAATTTACCGATACACTTCTCCTGAGCCCCTCTCTCCTTTCCCATGACAAAATGTGAAAATCAAGTGTCCCAAATTTGAAGCAGTGCCTGGAGGGTAGCAATGCGGGCGCTTGTAAACCTCTGCTCAGTATTAACTAATTCTAGCTGACCAATACAGGTTAATTCTCGTTGAACATGAACAGTTCGGTAGATTAATGGGTGATCCCTACTTAGATTTAAAATGGAGACAACCGGCCTATTGCTTTCATCCCTTTCATAGTCCGACAAATTGCTGCAAATAAATAGTCACTTATAATTGCCTACAATTATTATATCTAGCTCATATCATTGATTGTATTTAAAACAAACTAACACCAATTTAAATGTCTTAAATTCCCCCTGAGATGTTTTGCAAACTCCTTGATGAGGCGTAGGGATCTTGTGCTTATTGGTTGCCCGCTCCTGTGATGCGGACCAAAGGAAATATTTGATGATGTCAGCTTCGCTTGTGTTTTACATTGGAGCTCTATGTTTTGTTGCATTTCCCGGCATAGTTTTTGTGGCAAAGATTTGAACTTTAAAGGGCCATATCCTTTTTTAAAATATATATATAATAATACCTTTCTTACCCAATGGTTTTCAATGTGCAATCTAACTGGCGTTTTAGAGATGGGTTTATGGTTTTACAATGGGCAATAGAAATGGAGTAAGTACTGTAGCATTAAAAAGATAGCACCCCACAATATAAATGCATGCAAAGACATAAATAGCAGTTGGTGCTCATGGTAGACAATAGAGCTCATTAGGCTGGACCAGGGAGAATGTGACACTTCTATTCTAGGGGGTAATTACTGAGACCTAAGAGGCCCTGTGCATACCTAAACTTGTGATAAATCTCAGATAGGTGTGTTGCAGCCACACCTCCTTATTGCTACCTCCCCAGTACCATCTCTCATACTTCTGTCAGTCATTGTGGTCCTCACAATATATGGAGCGCTGACTCCTTCGGTTGCTGCTGTCAGACATTGGGGAGACAGAGGACAGGGGCCCTGGAGGCAAGATGAGAACCTCATCTCAGCCGCCTCTGAAATAGCCCTGGTATGAGCCAGAAATGTGCTCCTTCCTTTGTGGTCAATGCAAATGTAAACCTCAACGACCTTGGGCTGTTCCCTATGAGACACACGAAGACAGAACATTATAATTGTATATGTATCATTAAGAAGATGGTATAACTGTTCAGATGCGCTGTGCAATTTAAACGCGTTGATGTAAATGTATAGTGTAATTGCTTTCTGTTGACATGGAGCAGGTCAACCTGTAGGTCGGGACCCCAAAATTTGTTTTCGGGGTCCCATTTTGTCCGATATACTATACATTCTTTTGGGAAGAACCTATTTTTGTGTCCACTGACAATCGGGTTTCCAGAAAGCACTACTGGAGGAGGAGACCGTACACTACAGTGTTTTGTCTTTCGTCTTCGAGAGCTTTGTCTGAGTTTACTGTTTCCATTGTCAGCTGTAATGACTCCAGTTGCGTTTGTGTTAACGTTTCGGATACAATGCATGTTGCCATCTCTGTTTTCTATTTTCATGGTAACGATATTAGTCAATCTAAAGTCTCAAAGTTGTTTCCGTGTGAGAGTGATTTGTGAACACCTGTCATTCGTAAAAAAAACTCCTTTATATTACTTGTAGAATGTGATTATTTTCTCTGCATCTCTGGGCACTTGCTCATATGCCGTCAATGCCCCAGCAGGCCTGGGCTGGCATCTTGGCATTTACCAGAAGGACCGTAGGGTGTGGGTGTTCCAGTGGGCTGTGTCTGGGCTACCAGGCTTTTGGTAAAATGGGCCAGATGGTCTCAGCCAGCCCACGTGGCTAATTTAAATGATCAAGAGGTTTATTTACTAAGCCTTGGATGGAAATAAAGTGGAAGGAGATAAAGTAGCTTCTAATCAGCTCCTAACTGTCATTTTTCAAACCCAACCTGTGTCCACTTTATCTACATCCAAGGCTTAATAAATAGACCCTATAGTCCTGATATGATCCATTACACACACTGTACTTGGGTCTCTACTGCTGTACTGGTTGCTGATGGTACCTTCTCCCATCACTAATTCTCTAAATCAGTGGTTCTCAAACTTGGTCCTCAGGACCCCACGCGGTTCACGTTTTCCAGGTCACCCGGCAGGTGCTCTATATATCACCAACTGTCACATTTTAAAAATGTACAGGTGACCTACAAAACATGATCCGTGTGGGGTCCTGAGGACCGAGTTTGAGAACCTGTGCTCTAAATATTAGTTTACTGTCCTGCCCCTGAGAGATCGCGTTACTACTTTGGATTTCTGATGTTGTCTGTAGAACATATGTCCCAACCCCAGAAACCATCTCCCGTCCCATTGCTGACAACTTTAGGAATTGCACTCCAATAGTCTTTATTATTCCAGTGACGTTCTGAAAGCTCCACCTGACCTAGCGTTATATATTTACACAAGAAATAATCCCATATTCTGTATAATAAACAGTGTATGTTTTAAAATGCACGTATAATGACCACATACTAATCACGGATTGTTTCTTGTGTAGGATACATCTCTAGCGCCGTGTGTCCTATATATTTTATGTCTTTTCTGTGGTTTGCTTCCCACACACAGCTGCTCTGGGTTAATTTCTCTTATAGCTCTTCATAAGTTTTCCATCCCAGTGCCGAGGTGTCATTTCCTGTTTATTTCCAGCAATAGAACAGTAAGGCAAGACAGGGCTGCATATGACAGTGGCAGTGACATGATGTAAGGATGCCACAGTCTGAGGGTTATATAGTGGGAGGAGCCGGATCCCAAGCAGCACAGAGTATATCAGGAGATGAGTGATGTGTCGGTGAGGGCAGGGCTACATACAGTATGACAGGGGCAGTGACATGATGTGAGGAAGAGTATGTAGTCAGCTGGAAGCTACAGAATGAGAGTTGTATAGTAGAAGGAGCAGAATCCCCAACAGCACAGTGTAGTGACGTGAGGCTCCTATCAGACTAGATGAATTGTTACCATTTGCAGTGGCTTGAAGACCCTTAGTTCATTTCACTCTAAACCTCACCCCCACCACCATCTCACTTTGCATATGAAAGTATCCTATGTATAATCACAGGTTCTCATACACAGCCCTCAAGGCATCCCAACGGTCCAGGTTTTAGGTATATCCATGACTCAGCACAGATGGTTAAGTCAAATTGACTGAGGTGCTAATTAAGTCACCTGTTGCCAAGCATGGATAATCTTAAAACCTGGACCGTTGTGGTGCCGCCACTGAGAACCCCTCATCTATACAAATAAAAAAATACTGTGTTGATTTTCAGTACTCCAGTAAATCCAAGCAAAAAAAGAATCCTTCCCGGGCCGCGGGGGCCCACATTGAATGTACAGTACAGTATAAACTTTCCGACAGTCTGAGCTGTAGACCAGCTTGTTCCTATGGTTTTCTAGTTGACGGGATAAAACAAAAACTTTTCGTGTCTCTTTAGGGATGGTCAGAGAAGCACTTCGCTTGGGATGTTACTGGGTGGATTTGCAAAGTCTAAGTAGAAGGTCTGTTCATCTGATAACATTTAAATATTGTTAGTATAGTTTATCCATCTTTAAATGCATTAAATGGGCTGTGCGAGCGGGTTCGGTCTGTAATACCGGCGGTGGGGGTGCCGGCACATCTGAACACTGAAGAGCCCAACACCGGACGGGGTAAGTATTTTAACCCTAACCCTCCGGGGGTTGGCAGCTATGGCTAACCCTCCGGTGGTGGCAGCTACGGTTGACATTTTGGGTGGGGGGTTGTGGTTATATCTAACCATCGCCGTAGTGCCTAATCCTCCCACCCCCCCTGCTAACCCGTACCCTGATACTTCACTTCGGGATGCCGGCTGTAGGCGTTCTGCCGCTGGCCTGGATTCCGGAATCGGTCACATGACCGCTGGCATTCCGACCTCTGAGACGCCAAACCCAACCTGCTGTAAGACTCATTGAACCTCTCTGGACCAAACCTCATGGCTGTAGGATCTGCCATAGCAGACAGAGACTTCAGCCAAAAACTCTCCCATCACTGTAGTGGGACATTACATGCACTGATCACGCCCAGTCCCCCTAGTACACCCTGTAGTCACTTCTTGTACGGCCCAATTTGCTGCATCCACTCCACCATTGCTGTTGGGTGGTACAAGAGAGGTCCACAGTTCGGACTTATGATGACAAACCAGTTTCTCATGGTTGGGAACGTTTCAGAAATGTGTAAGTGCTTAAAGGTGCACTAAGCCTTCTTTCCTATGTTTGGGGGCCGATTCAATTACACGCGAGGAGATTTGCGACATAACCGAAAATACGACAAGGAATTCTGTGTTCAATTCTTCTCACCCCTCTGTGGGCTGCGAGCAGAAATAACCAAGAGAGAAATGTGCCGCAAAGCCATTCCTGTAGCACCGGCGGTGTAATTAAATTAACCATTAGCCATGGCGTTCATTACATTAAACTGATCTATAATATCTGTATCTTAGCGTTTATGGACTAAGGAGGTCCAACATGTATAAAAAATTAAATTTCCTTTAGATACTGCTGTGGCATATTATTTTATTAATATAAAAAAAGGATTAGTTGAATAACTTATGTACCAGAGGAATTAATATATGTTTTGGTGAATTTTTATCAATGTCACAAAAATGTAAGACTTTTTGTTAATTTGTTTGAAAAAAATGTTTTGGATTTCTAATAATTAGCTTTGGTGTTAAATCATTTCCATTTGTATCAAGAACATGTTTTAATGTCGTGCCCTCAGTTTCACTTTTGGCCTGTTTTGCTATCTGACCATTTCAGTTTCATATTGCTGTAGTTTACATTTTATTTTTACCGTGTCTCGTACTGTGAGCGGCGAACCAATTGCAGCAACCGTAGTAGTCCAAAGAGTCTCCGGATTGTATATTCCTTTCCCACCTCTTGTGGCAGCAAAATAACCAGCAGGTTATGTGGAGTCCTCTTTTTTAAGGACCCTCACATAGACAAGCAGTGCTGCTGCTCGGGGTGGCGAAATGCGCTGCGGTACCCGTTTCAGATATTCTCACCGGGGCCCAGGAGGTTTTCGCTACGCCACTTCTTACTGTACTTGTTTTGAAAACGGAAATGAGACCAACATTTGTTTTGCAGGGAATTCTATGGCTGTTTTTTTTTCTTTTTGTTTTTTTTATAAATCTATATTTATACATATATACATGGTACCATCTCATCGTCGGCCTTATTGGTTCTCTAACGTACTGGTTAATGACGGCTGTTATCTTTGACAGACGTGTTGCATTTGGTAAATGATCTAGTAAATTTGGACTACTTTTACTAATAATAAGCTGACGATACTTTGGCTAGCATAATTTGGTCTGGAATCAGAAGGAGAGAAAAAAAGAACAAATTCTTACTAAAACAAATGTGTTTAAAATGTCAATAAATGATCTGAGTACAAATACATTTGATACCTGGTGTTTGCGGTCTATTATTTGTTTCAGTATGTGTTTAAAAATAATTAAATTCCGCGGGTTAGTTGCTCAACTACAGTTGAAAAAGTTCAGAACTTTCATGGAGGAAAAAATAAATGAATATTTATTTGTGGTCATTGGAAGGTTTCAGCATCAGGGCGGCTGAGTAAGTTCTGGGCTGCGCAGAGACTGCACAGAATCGGTTTGCACAGCTCTGCTACACATGCGTTCGCACACTTGCACAGCGAAAATACACTCCCCCTGTAGGCGGCGGCTTTCCGATCGCAGCAGTGCAAAAATCGCTTGCTAGCGATCAGGTCTGAATTACCCCCATAGATTCCACGCCCTGGATAGCTAGTTTTGGATTTTCGCACCACAGCTAAACATAAAAAGGGTTGCAGAGTACTGGGGTCTTTTATCACAATCGATTCGGTGAAAATGTGCACGATGAGGTTTTTTTTTCAGGTGAGCATCCTTGTCATACTGCTATAGAACGCAAATCCACCAGGTTTGTACAGAATACGCGCATTTTCTGCTTTATCGCATTAGTACTGCAAAAAATGATGCAAATTCAGTATAAACACTGAATGAATGGACACATGGTGGCGTTTTTAGTAGTGCCGCTAAATGGGGATATTTGGCGCGATTAAAGGCTAGGTGAATAGGACACTTATGTATAGGAGGGTGACATTCTGTCAGATAGAGCAAGTACAGTAATCATGGTCAAAATTGGGTCACAAGAAGTTTACACTCCCACCCAAGAGGCTTTGGCAATCAGGTAGTGCCAAGCCTTGGTACAGTACAGGCACATTGGCATTAGGACATACTGGGCCTAATTTAGAGGTGCACGCAGCCGCAACTGCGCCAGTTTCTGCAACAGCATCTTTCTTTACTAAGACACAAAATCAGTCTCCACATCAAAGAGTGCACCTATCCTATGGCAGGTGCTATTTCGCCGTCTAACCATGGCAAACCTATCAGCTGCGTCTTAACTAGAAAAAAAAAACAAATTCCCCCAGCATACCGCAATGGACCAGCAAAAGATTGTAAAGTGCAACTGAATATGCTGGGCTATATAAGAAACTGTGAATAAATAATAAATAAAAGAGACTTTCATCCTGCATGATAATGACAATGCAGAGATCTGGGGGGGTAATTTAGAGTTGATCGCAGCAGCAGCAAGTTTGTTAGCAGTTGGGCAAAACCATGTGCACTGCAGGGGGGGCAGATATAACATGTGCAGAGAGAGTTAGATTTGGGTGGGTTATTTTGTTTCTGTGCAGGGTAAATAATGGCTGCTTTATTTTTACACTGCAATTTAGATTTCAGTTTGAATACACCCCACCCAAATCTAACTCTCTCTGCTCATGTTATATCTGCCCCACCTGCAGTGCACATGGTTTTGCCCAACTGCTAACAAATTTGCTACTGCGATCAACTCTGCATTACCCCCTGAGTTACATACATTTGCAAACATATAGTAAGCCTCCAGCCACGGCAAGGTGTCTCTCTGCTTTGGTGGTCCTACACTATATGATAATAGCACCACTTTGGGTCATACATTTATCCAGTTCTTAATTTTAATTTAGAGCCAACTAACCTGGAAGCACCACAGGATCCTCCAGTATGGTATTATAAGGATCGGCATACCCCCAACTACTGATCCCATCCACGTCTCTCAGAACAGTGATACACAGAATGGAAGTTGAATGGAAGGGAGGTGTTAATCTAGACTTGAAAAACAAACAAATTCCCCCAGTATACCTAAACTTACATCTGCACTGACATCCTACATGATAATAGTAATAATAATTTTATGTATGTAGTGCTTTTTCTCCAATAGTACTCAAGGCGCATAACACATAATACAGTACAGAAAATGCAGAGATCACTAAAGTCTGGCCCTGGGCCGTTACTATGCTTTGGGGACCAAGGGTGGGAATACCTGCCCTTAAAGGGTAGTAATAGATCAGGACACAAGAGGTCCGAAACAGTATCAAAGTCTTTGATCTATTGCTGCAACTGTCAGATCTTTATTTCACAAGGTAGATATTGATGCGATAATAGAGGTGATTATGGTATCCAATAACTAATTGCAGAGTCTGTGAACCATCCATCACTACCTTGACTTTCGAAAAACAATTTACCGATTTCATTAACGTCTATGAGACTCTACTTTCATTTGGCCTAAATAAGATTCTCCCTGATCTTTAGAAGCCTAAAATGTAATTCTGTTGGCCAGACAGAGTGCCATATATTTCCCTAGGTACAGTAGTGCCTAATTTATTGCTACTGTAATTCTATACTTGATATAATGCCACAGGTTGGGTTCTATTTGCTGGTGGTCAGGAAGCCGGCAGTCAGAATACCAACCGTGGCACTTCGATGTTCGAAAACCAGACAGTGGAAGCTACGTATACTTACTTGGACCCCTTACTCACCCTCCCTGCAACCTAAATATAGCCCCCAGACACACACACCGCAGCCTAACCCTCCCTGGGGCGTGCTAAACACCCTTCTCTGCAGCCTAACCTCCCTGGGGCGCTGCCTAACCCTCGCCCCGCAGCCTAAACATAACCTCCACCCCGCAGCTAACCTCTTCTGGGGGCCGTTGTCTTCTCGTTTGGCATCCCGGTTGTCAGTATTCCGGCGCCGGAATGGTGAACCTATCCAGGATGCCGGTGTCGGCATTCCCAATAGTGTCGGAATTCTGATTGCCCAGACCCTGACTGGATCCCAATACCACATCTTCTGATACAGAAACTTGAGCATTCCGATTCCTGCTTTAGCCATGACGGAAGACGCAGCGCCCAACTTGAATGCATAAGTGCTGAGCTGGAGGAATTCTGCGAGGGAAGTCTTCTGAGGCCATAATGACATCACTAAGGGAAGACGATAAGGAAAACATATAGAAAAGATCCCTTTACTGGAGCACGTCACTGTCTTGCAAATGTTTTAGGATAAACTATATCCTTCATTGATATACATTAATAAACGCATCACCATCGATGCTGAAACATTAAAGTCAATAAAATATAATAAAGAGGTGAAGATTAATATGAAGGCTGTTCTCTGTCTGATAAACCCTCTATTACGGTGCGTCAGTGTTTATTACTTTCCTGGAGGATACATGTACTTTTGTAACATTAAAACATTTTATCTCATAGTGTATCTCAGGAGAGAATGTGTTGCGTCATCAATTTGACACATTGATTTAGTAGTTGTATTATATAATTAGGTTCTCCAGTGACTTGTAACGTGCAGTTTTCTATGGTTACTAACGTTTTTGTTTTGCTAACAAACCTGAATGACCCCCTTAATACGGAAGCTGCAAGCCGCAGAGAATTGAATTCGTCCCTGTGTTTTTTTAAAGAAAAATGCTGCAGACCCACATTAGTCCACTAGGTGGAGATATAGGTACACTGATATATTCTAGTTTAAGACAGTTACAGATAAATACAATTGCATTGTTGTTTCCAGGGGCTGGTTGTACTAAAGAGAAAATGCATTAAAACCCCCGTTTTCTGGGGTTTTACTGCATTTTCATATGTACTAACCCCCGGCCGCTGAGAGTATTGCCATCTTTTGATGGCGATACCCTATTGAAGCCTATGGGCTTCTTACCGCCGGCTGCTGCATCCCGCCTCCGCTGCACCGCTCTCTCCGACCCCCCTCCCCCTGGCATACTTGTATCCCTGAACCCAAACTCCTCCTCCCCCTAGCAACACGGCTGGAGGTCCTTCCGACTGCAGGGAGGAGGAGGAGCCAGGGACTGACTGCTGCCTGCTTGCCGGCCTGGGAGGTGACTGAGACCCCTCACAGGTATCGCGGCGGGGCTCAGTCACCACATTGCGATGTTAATCGCATATGTTAGTACATATGCGATTAGCAGCGATGTATTTTAATACAGCCCACCCCAAGTCTACACAAGTATGTGGAGCACATTGCACATGGGGCCTAATTCTGAGTTGATCACAGCAGCAAATTTGTTAGCAGTTGGGCAAAACCATGTGCACTGCAGGGGGGACAGATATAACATGTGCAGAGAGAGTTAGATTTGGGTGGGGTGTATTCAAACTGAAATCGAGCTTGCAGTGTAAAAATAAAGCAGCCAGTATTTACCCTGCACAGAAACAAAACCCACCCAAATCTAACTCTCTCTGCACATGTTACATCTGCTCCCCCTGCAGTGCACATGGGCCCTCATTCCGAGTTGTTCGCTCGGTAAATTTCATCGCATCGCAGCGATTTTCCGCTTAGTGCGCATGCGCAATGTCCGCACTGCGACTGCGCCAAGTAAATTTGCTATGAAGTTAGGATTTTTACTCACGGCTTTTTCTTCGCTCAGGCGATCGTAGTGTGATTGACAGGAAATGGGTGTTTCTGGGCGGAAACAGGCCGTTTTATGGGCGTGTGGGAAAAAACGCTACCGTTTCTGGAAAAAACGCAGGAGTGGCTGGAGAAACGGGGGAGTGTCTGGGCGAACGCTGGGTGTGTTTGTGACGTCAAACCAGGAACGACAAGCCCTGAACTGATCGCAGATGCCGAGTAAGTCTGAAGCTACTCTGAAACTGCTAAGAAGTTTGTAATCGCAAAATTGCGAATACGTCGTTCGCAATTTTAAGATGCTAAGATTCACTCCCAGTAGGCGGCGGCTTAGCGTGAGCAACTCTGCTAAAATCGCCTTGCGAGCGAACAACTCGGAATGACCTCCATGGTTTTGCCCAATTGCTAACAAACTTGCTACTGCGATCAACTCAGAATTACCCCTATTATTATTATTATTATCCTTTATTTATATGGCGCCACAAGGGTTCCGCAGCACCCAAGTACATATGCACATAATCAAAACAGGAAAACAGTGACTTACAGTTGAAGACAATATAGGACAAGTACAGGGCAACTAAGCATAACTACACCAGTAAACAGAGATAAGTTCCAGGTGGCCAAAAAACTGCGGGATCTGGGCAGTTGAGGATTATTAAAGTAAGAAAAGTATAGGCACATGAGGGAAGAGGGCCCTACTCGTGAGAGCTTACATTCTAAGGGGAGGGTTAGACAGACAGGGGTGACACAGATGGGGTACATAGAGAGCATGGAACAGAGGGTTAGGTTGAGATTTGGCTAGGATTGGTAAAGAAATGGGTCTTAAGAGCCCGTTTGAAGTTTTGTAGAGAGGTGGAGAGTCTGAGGGGGAGAGGTAGGGAATTCCAGAGAAAGGGAGCAGCACGTGAAAAATCTTGGAGATAGGAGTGGGAGGAAGTAATCAGAAGACAGGAGAGTCGGCGTGCATTAGCAGAGCGAAGAGGACGGGTGGGAGAGTAAAGGGAGATAAGGTCAGAGATGTAGATGGGAGAGGAGTGGGTGAGAGCTTTGTAAGTGAGTGTGAGAAGTTTGAATTGGATTCTGAAAGGGAAGGAAAGCCAGTGGAGGGCCTGTAGGAGAGGGGAGGTAGACGTAGTGCGTTTGGTGAGGAAGATGAGCCGGGCAGCAGCATTGAGGATAGATTGGAGTGGAGAGAGGTAATTGTCAGGGAGGCCAGTTAGGAGGAGATTACAGTAGTCCAGTCTGGAAATAATCAGTGAGTGAATAATGATCTTAGTGGCATCCTGGGTGAGAAAAGGTCTGATTCTAGAAATGTTTTTGAGATGAAAATGACAGGTTTGTGAGAGGTGCTGAATGTGTGGTTTGAAGGAGAGGGAGGAGTCAAGGATTACGCCAAGACAGCGTACTTGGGGGCTAGGGGAGATAGTCGTGCCATCAATGGATAATGAGATTGTGGGAGGTGAGGCTGTGCGGGAGGGTGGGAAGATGATTAGCTCAGTCTTAGACATGTTGAGTTTAAGAAAGCGCTGAGACATCCAGGAAGAGATAGCAGAAAGACAGTTTGAGGTACGAGTGAGGAGAGCCGTGGAGAGATCAGGGGAGGAGAGGTAGATTTGAGTGTCATCAGCATAGAGGTGGTATTGGAAGTTAAAAGAACTAATGAATTCACCTAAAGAGGACGTATAGAGAGAGAAAAGGAGAGGACCAAGAACAGAGCCTTGGGGGACACCAACAGTTAGTGGAAGTGGGGGGGAGGTAGCATCATGAGAGGAGACAGAGAAGGAACGATCAGAGAGGTAGGACGACAGCCAGGAGAGGGCAGTATCACGCAGACCAAGAGAGTGAAGGATTTGCAGAAGGAGAGGGTGGTCCACAGTGTCAAAAGCAGCAGAGAGGTCAAGAAGAATAAGCAGAGAGTAGTGGCCCTTTGATTTGGCTGCATGGAGGTCATTGCAGACTTTTGTGAGGGCAGTTTCAGTGGAGTGGAGAGAACGGAAACCAGACTGGAATTGGGTCAAGCAGTGAGTGAGAGGAAAGAAAGGCAGTGAGGCGATTATAGACAATACGCTCAAAGATGGGTCGATAGTTGGAGAGAGTGTTAGGATCAAGGGTAGGTTTTTTAAGAATAGGGGAGACGAGCATGCTTGAAGGCAGAGGGGACAGTGCCTGATGAAAGGGAGAGATTGAGAAGGTGGGCAAGATGGGAACAGGCAGAAGGAGACAGGTAGCGGAGGAGGTGGGAGGGGATAGGGTCGAGCGGGGAGGTTGTGGGGGGGGGGAGGAACGGATGAGGGCCATGACTTCCTCGCCAGATACATGGGAGAAAGATGTCAGAGTTGGTAAGAGGGAAGGGGAGGGGTGGCAAGGGATGGGTGGTGGCTGGTCTGGTGGGATGTGATATCCTGACGTATGGAGTCAATCTTGGATGTGAAATAAGTGGCAAAGTCAAGAGCAGACAATGAGGAAGGGAGAGGAGGTGGTGGTGGGCAGAGGAGGGAGTTAACAGTGGCAAAGAGGCGCCGGGGGTTGGAAGACTGGGTAGAAATTAGGATTTTGAAGTATGATTGTTTAGCAAGGGAAAGGGCAGTACTGAAGGATGAGAGCATGAATTTGAAATGGAGGAAGTCTGCTTTAGAGCGTGGTGCATAAGGCAGGACACTACAGCTACCTACATTTTAATAAACTATTGGAACAAAACCAGATACTAAAAGCTGCAATATACACTTAAAATAAGAAAAGCAATTAGTATTAAAAAAGTCTGGGATACATTTTCAGTGCCTGGAACTGTCAAACCCAAATGTGTTAACCCACGTCCCCCCACCATCACCACGTACCAGCAGAAACAGGAATAAACCTAGGGGTACAGCCCTGGACTGTCCAGACCATACACGGGTCCTGAGATGCACACCAGCAGTGGGCTGTTTGGAAAACTACATCTACTGTACCAACAGTTTCAATGATGTCTGACAGCAACTGACATTCCATGGGGACCCTTCATGCATCAGTCCGCACCCCTGTGGTCCTACCATTGCGCTCTCTTCTATGTGAAAGATTCAGTTAAAGACTCCATGGGGCATTAGGCAACATGTAGATTTCAGCCTCTTCTGTTTGTAATCTTGGCCCTAAGTACCCACTAGGCCCTAGGCATGAGCCTAAGCTGACAAAAGGATTATGCAGCTATGACCGGAACTCAAAAAAAAAATAAGTTAAAAAGCCAATACACACCCACCAGCATAATATCTGCAGTGCCGGACTGATGCATGAAGGGCCCTCGTGGAATGCAGTGGTTGTGTAGCCAGCCCAGAGGGAATTGGCCAACTATTAGCGAGGACATGCAAAGAGCAGGGCCCCTTTATAAAGGAGGGGGGTCAGGACCACCCACTTTGATTAGCAGGAGGGCTAATCTTGGGGTAGTTGCCATAGATGATCCTGCTCAAACAAGTCAGTAAGGACCTATAAAGGAGGCAGTGGTGCCCACCAGGGATTTCCCCAGTATACCTGTGGGCCAGTCTGACTCTGGATATCTGTAGCGGTTATTTATCACCCACCACACACGTTCTGCTAACGACATCTCTTTATGACATTCATAGAAGAGACCAGTGAAAAAAATATTTAATTGACTTAGTAAATGATATTATTAAGTGCAGGTGTCTTTGCCAGTTTGTGATGTTGCTTTTGTGTCAGAAAGCATGAGGAGAATTTATTATTTATTTATTTATTTATTAGCAGTTTCTTATATAGCGCAGCATATTCCTTTGCGCTTTACAATTAGAACAACACTTATAGAACAAAACTGGGCAAAGACAGACAGACAGAGGTAGGAAGGCCGCAAGCTTACAATCTATAGGGAAATAGGCATTGATACACAAGGATAGATGCTACCTGTCACATAATGGTTCCCCAGGTTGCTAGGTTCTTAATGGGTTGTATATGATATGATCACCCAGCAATGTTGGAAGACAAAATGTGAGTTTATGTGGACTGTACAGAGGGGATGTAACTTGATAGGGAAGCTGTGAAGGTTATGTGTGTGGGTCTGAAATTTGGTAGGCTTGTCTGAAGAGATGAGTTTTCAGAGAACGTTTAAAGCTTTGGAGACTAAAGGAGAGTCTTATTGTGCGTGGGAGTGCATTCCACAGAGTGGGTGAAGCCCGGGTAAAGTCCTGTAATTTTGAGTGGGAACAGGTAATACATGTGGATGAGAGACGCAGATCTTGTGCAGAGCGGAGAGGTCTGGTAGGGAGATATTTTGAGATGAGTGAGGAGATGTATGATGGTGCAGTTTGGTTAATGGCCTTGTATGTAAGTAAAAGTATTTTATATTTGACACGGTAGAATACCGGTAACCAATGGAGGGACTGACAGAGCGGATCTGCAGATGAAGAACGTCTGGCGAGGAAGATTAGCCTCGCAGCTGCATTTAAAATGGATTGAAGTGGTGAGAGCCTATGTTTGGGAAGACCAGTAAGGAGACTATTACAATAATCAATGCGGGAGATGATGAGTGCATAGATTAGAGTTTTTGCAGTGTCTTGTGTAAGATAAGGGCGTATTTTGGATATGTTTTTAAGGTGCATGTAACATGATTTAGAGACAGATTGAATGTGTGGAACAAAGGACAGTTCAGAGTCAAGGGTGACACCTAGGCAACGAGCTTGTGGGGTGTGGTGGATAGTTGCATTGTCAACAGTTATAGAGATATCAGGTTGGTAACTACTCTTAGCTGGTGGGAAAATAATTAATTCGGTTTTGGAAATGTTGAGTTTGAGGTGGCGAGATGACATCCAAGATGAAATGGCAGACAGGCATCCAGTGACACGAGCCAATACTGGTGGTGACAAATCTGGGGAGGATAGGTAGATTTGAGTATGCATCAATGCATACGTAAAGTCAATGCGTCTGGTATCTGATTCACTTCATGTATAACAGCGTTGGCATTATGCCCAGAGGCAAGCGTCACTTTCTCATTCATATCTAAGGGAAAAGGTGACGCTCTGATGATAAAAAGAACATGTCCTGCCCCATCATAAAAACATATTCAAATTATGTTCATTTAAATAAAACACCCACAACCCCTTGTTTA
Organism: Pseudophryne corroboree; assembly: GCF_028390025.1. Classification (NCBI taxonomy): domain Eukaryota; kingdom Metazoa; phylum Chordata; class Amphibia; order Anura; family Myobatrachidae; genus Pseudophryne; species Pseudophryne corroboree. The sequence goes on from NC_086445.1 coordinate 64,630,260, forward strand.
TGATTTTGAAAAAGAAAAAAAAATGATTTGCTGTTGATCTGTCTAAGAGACACTCTCCTTAGCCGCTGGCCAATTATTCAGGCAGCGTGGGGAAACTCTGTGATTGGCTGACCCTGGACTGGCAGAGGTGGCCATTTGTAGAGAGCAGTGGTGGCTACGGATGTGGGGCTGCGGCGCAGTCCAAAATTCAAATAGTGGAGCCACACCAACTGCCAGTGAGTCCCAGCCGGTGATGTTTGGCAGTATATGGAGTGGCAGTTGGTGCGGCTCCCATATTTGAATTTTGGACTGCACGGCCTCCCCACCTTTGGAGCCGCCACTGGTAGAGAGGGAGTGTATGTTGGAGATGGAACGGTTAGGATATATTTAGGTGTTCTCTTTATGTTTGCCTGCTCATTTCATGGTCGATAAACTAACTCAGGATATTTTTCAATTCGTTACTTCCTACTCTATTACCATGCATTAAGGTCTACCATCTACCTATTCCTGACATAATAGAATCTGGTGCCCAAGACTCCACCACATCGCTCCATCAGCTTCTGGCTTATGGATCTCATTCACAGATGGATGCTAATGGATCTGCAGCTGAGATACCTCCTGCTTAAAACCCAAAAAGTCAGGAGGATCGTAAGGACCCGATGTCACGGCCTTTTCACAGTGTTTTGCAGTTACTACCTATTACTTACCCCAAACGTTACCTGGCTGTCAATTACTTTGCAAATAAATCCTCACATCACTAGGGTAATTTGGCGTTGTGCAGTGCGACTTAGATGCATGCGCAGTTTGCCGGTAATCGCTCAACTCCGTAAGTATCGACTGACAAATTCATATGAACAATGCAACCAAACAGCTCACCTCTGGAAAAAGCTGGATCTCCATATTTAGTGTCCATGAATTATATTTGTTTTGTTGCAAGCATGGAATAAATAGGTAAATGTCTAATTCTATGGTGCAGTGTTGCAGCACTTGGGGATGATGGCGCACCCATTACAGTACCCCCATGCCTGGAGCAGCCTAGATAACTACAGTTGCTATGGTGATCAAAGACTATCCATCTTCCTCAACAATCCACATTACTACCTATTTGTCTTAGCACCGTTAACCTTGAATGTATACAGTGCTTTCATAGATTACGTTTGTAAATTGTATGTGCTCTATATCCTGTATCAATTTTGAAAATATACCTTATTCCTTTTTTAAACATTTGTATAAATGAATATAATCTTATATGTAGATGCAGAAATAGAAGGGATGACAATGGAAGATGTAGATTGGGAAACTCATGGGCACAACAGTAGACTAGGGACAGAGTGAAGGAGGAAGAGGAGGTTATACCATGAAAAAGAAGAGAAGCTGAGCAATACATTAATGAGGACAGGAAAGTGCAGCGAGAGATAACCAAGGGGGTGGGGGGAATGTTTCCACTGATGAACAAAACACAGTGGCATAAATTTACTAAGGTGGGAGTTTTTTTTAAGAACTGGTGATGTAGCCCATAGCAACCAATCAGATTCTATCATCTTGAAGCAGCTAGATAAATGTTAAGTAGAATCTGATTGGTTGCTATGAGCAACATCACCAGTTCTAAAAACCTCCCACCTTAATAAATTTGCCCCAGTGACTGGGAGGAAGGATAGAATTAGTGGGGTAATGGGAGAAAGTAAGTTCTGATAAATATGAAGTAGCGTGTGTGAGAGGAAATAATTACAGTAGATTACGATTGGGGCAGATAGACTGCAGTGCTGCAGAAAGCACACTACCGAAATGGGGTTACAGAGGCAACATTGCAAGAGCCCACATTACCGGGGCAACACTGCAGAGAGACCACGCTACAGGGACAACACTACAGAGACCACGCCACAGGGACAACACTGCAGAGAGCCCACGCTACAGGGGCAGCACTACAGAGGCAACACTGCAGAGCCCACGCTACAGGGACAACACTACACAGGCAACACTGCAGAGAGCACGCTACAGAGACAACACTGCAGAGACCATGCCACGGACAACACTGCAGAGAGACCACGCTACAGGGACAACACTACACAGGCAACACTGCAGAGAGCACGCTACAGAGACAACACTGCAGAGACCATGCCACAGGGACAACACTGCAGAGAGACCACGCTACAGGGACAACACTACACAGGCAACACTGCAGAGCCCACACTACAGGGACAACACTACAGAGACCACGCCACAGGGAGAACACTGCGGAGAGCCCACACTACAGGGACAGCACTACAGAGACAACACTACACCGCAACACTGCAGAGAGCACGCTACAGGAACAGCACTACAGAGGCAACACTGCAGAGAGCACGCTACAGGGACAACACTACAGAGACAATACTGCAGAGACCATGCCACAGGGACAACACTGCAGAGAGACCACGTTACAGGGACGACGCTACAGAGACAACACTGCAGAGACCATGCCACAGGGAGAACAATGCAGAGAGCCCACGCTACAGGGGCAGCACTACAGAGGCAACACTGCAGAGAGCACGCTACAGGAACAGCACTACAGAGGCAACACTGCAGAGAGCACGCTACAGGAACAGCACTACAGAGGCAACACTGCAGAGAGCACGCTACAGGAACAGCACTACAGAGGCAACACTGCAGAGAGCCCACGCTACAGGAACAGCACTACAGAGGCAACACTGCAGAGAGCACGCTACAGGAACAGCACTACAGAGGTAACACTGCAGAGAGCACGCTACAGGAACAGCACTACAGAGGCAACACTGCAGAGAGCACGCTACAGGAACAACAGTACAGAGGTAACACTGCAGAGAGCACGCTACAGGAACAGCACTACAGAGGCAACACTGCAGAGAGCACGCTACAGGAACAGCACTACAGAGGCAACACTGCAGAGAGCACGCTACAGGGACAACACTACAGAGACAATACTGCAGAGACCATGCCACAGGGACAACACTGCAGAGAGACCACGTTACAGGGACGACGCTACAGAGACAACACTGCAGAGACCATGCCACAGGGAGAACAATGCAGAGAGCCCACGCTACAGGGGCAGCACTACAGAGGCAACACTGCAGAGAGCCCACGCTACAGGAACAGCACTACAGAGGCAACACTGCAGAGAGCACGCTACAGGAACAGCACTACAGAGGCAACACTGCAGAGAGCACGCTACAGGAACAGCACTACAGAGGCAACACTGCAGAGAGCCCACGCTACAGGAACAGCACTACAGAGGCAACACTGCAGAGAGCACGCTACAGGAACAGCACTACAGAGGTAACACTGCAGAGAGCACGCTACAGGAACAGCACTACAGAGGCAACACTGCAGAGAGCCCACGCTACAGGAACAGCACTACAGAGGCAACACTGCAGAGAGCACGCTACAGGAACAACAGTACAGAGGTAACACTGCAGAGAGCACGCTACAGGAACAGCACTACAGAGGCAACACTGCAGAGAGCACGCTACAGGAACAGCACTACAGAGGCAACACTGCAGAGAGCCCACGCTACAGGAACAGCACTACAGAGGCAACACTGCAGAGAGCACGCTACAGGAACAGCACTACAGAGGCAACACTGCAGAGAGCACGCTACAGGAACAGCACTACAGAGGCAACACTGCAGAGAGCCCACGCTACAGGAACAGCACTACAGAGGCAACACTGCAGAGAGCACGCTACAGGAACAGCACTACAGAGGCAACACTGCAGAGAGCACGCTACAGGAACAGCACTACAGAGGTAACACTGCAGGAGCCACCATACAGGGACAGCACTACAGGAATACACTGCAGAGATCATACTACAGGGACAACACAGCAGAGACCTTTCTACACTGGGGCAGTTCTACAGAAACAACACTGCAGAGGCCACACTACAGGGACAGCACTACAAAAAAATAAGATTTTAAACCTACCGGTAAATCTTTTTCTCCTAGTCCGTAGAGGATGCTGGGGACTCCGTAAGGACCATGGTGTATAGACGGGCTCCGCAGGAGACATGGCCACTCTAAGACTTTAGAACTGGCTCCTCCTTCTATGCCCCTCCTCCAGACCTCAGTTATAGAACTGTGCCCAGAGGAGACGGACAGTACAAGGAAAGGATTTTTGTTAATCTAAGGGCAAGATTCATACCAGCCCACACCATCCACACCGTATAACATGGTATACGCAACCAGTTACCAGTATGAACAAAACAGCATCAGCCAGAGACTGACCAAAACTGTAACATAACCCTTATGTAAGCAACAACTATATACAAGTATTGCAGAATTTGTCCGCACTGGGACGGGCGCCCAGCATCCTCTACGGACTAGGAGAAAAAGATTTACCAGTAGGTTTAAAATCTTATTTTCTCTTACGTCCTAGAGGATGCTGGGGACTCCGTAAGGACCATGGGGTTTATACCAAAGCTCCAGACCGGACGGGAGAGTGCGGATGACTCTGCAGCACCGATTGAGCAAACATGAGGTCCTCATCAGCCAGGGTATCAAACTTGTAGAATTTTGCAAAAGTGTTTGAACCCGACCAAGTAGCTGCTCGGCAAAGCTGTAATGCCGAGACGCCTCGGGCAGCCGCCCAAGAAGAGCCCACCTTCCTAGTGGAATGGGCCTTTACCGAATTTGGTAAGGGCAATCCAGCTGTAGAATGAGCCTGCTGAATCGTGTTACAGATCCAGCGAGCAATAGTCTGCTTAGAAGCAGGAGCGCCAACCTTGTTGGCTGCATACAGGACAAACAGAGCCTCTGTTTTCCTAACCCGCACCGTCCTGGCTACATAAATTTTTAAAGCCCTGACTACATCAAGTGACTTGAAATCCTCCACGTCACCCGTAGCCACAGGCACCACAATAGGTTGGTTCATATGAAACGACGAAACCACTTTAGGCAGAAATTGAGGACGAGTCCTCAACTCTGCTCGATCCACATGGAAAATCAGATAGGGGCTCTTGTGAGACAAAGCCGCCAATTCGGACACCCGCCTCGCAGATGCCAAGGCCAACAACATGACCACCTTCCAAGTGAGAAATTTTAATTCAACTGTTTGAAGAGGAACAAACCAGTGTGATTTAAGGAACTGTAACACCACATTAAGGTCCCACGGTGCCACTGGGGGCACAAAAGAAGGTTGGATGTGCAGCACTCCCTTTACACCTTTACAAAAGTCTGGACTTCTGGGAGAGAAGCCAATTCCTTCTGAAAGAATATAGATAAGGCCGAAATCTGCACCTTAATGGAGCCTAACTTTAGGCCCATATCCACTCCTGTCTGTAGAAAATGGAGAAAACGACCCAGCTGAAAATCTTACGTAGGAGCATTCATGGCTTCACACCAAGATACATATTCCTCCAGATACGGTGATAGAGCTTCGCCGTTACCTCCTTCCAAGCTTTGATTAGAGTAGGGATGACTTCCCCCTTTCCTAGCTAGGATTTGGTGTTCAACCGCCGTGCCGTCAAACGTAACCGCGGTAAGTCTTGGAACACACAGGGCCCCTGTTGCAACAGGTCCTCCCTGTGAGGAAGAGGCCACGGATCTTCTGTGATCATTTCCTGAAGATCTGAATACCAGGCCCTTCGAGGCCAATCTGGGACAATGAGTATTGTCTGCACTCTTGTTCGTCTTATTATTCTCAATATTTTTGAGATAAGTGGAAGCGGAGGGAACACATAGACCGACTGAAACACCCACGGTGTCACCAGGGCGTCCACCGCCACTGCCTGAGGGTCCCTCGACCTGGAACAATACGTCCGAAGCTTTCTGTTGAGGCGTGATGCCATCATGTCTATTTGAGGAAGTCCCCAACGACTTGTTACCTCTGCAAAGACCTCTTGATGAAGTCCCCACTCTCCTGGATGGAGATCGTGCCTGCTGAGGAAGTCTGCCTTCCAGTTGTCTACTCCCGGACCGCTGACAGAGCGATTACATGATTTTCCGCCCAGCGAAGAATCCTGGTGGCTTCTGCCATTGCTGCTCTGCTCCTTGTCCCGCCCTGGCTGTTTACATGCGCCACGGCTGTGACGTTGTCTGACTGGATCAGAACGGGTAGATTGCGAAGAAGATTCTCCGCCTGTTGCAGGCCGTTGTATATGGCCCTTAATTCCAGCACATTGATGTGTGGACAAGCCTCCTGGCTTGACCATATTCCCTGAAAATGTTTTCCTTGTGTGACTGCTCCCTATCCTCGGAGGCTCGCGTCCGTGGTCACAAGAACCCAATCTTGAATGCCGAACCTGCGACCCTCTAGAAGGTGAGCACTCTGGAGCCACCACAGGAGAGAGAACCTGGCCCTGGGGGACAGGCTTATCCTCCGATGCATCTGTAGATGGGACCCTGACCACTTGTCCAGAAGGTCCCACTAAAAAGTTCTCGCATGGAACCTGCCGAACGGAATGGCCTCGTAGGCCGCCACCATCTTTCCCAATACTTGAGTGCATTGATGAACTAACACTCTTTTTGGTTTCAGCAGGTCCTTGACCATGTTCTGGAGTTCCTGGGCTTTTTCCATTTGGAGAAAAACCCTCTTTTTTCCGTGTCCAGAATCATGCCCAAAAATGACAGCCGAGTTGTCGGAACCAACTGCGACTTTGGTAGATTTAGAATCCAGCCGTGTTGTTGTAGTACTCTCAGGGAGAGAGACACGCTTTTTAGTAACTGATCTCTTGATCTTGCCTTTATCAGGAGATCGTCCAAGTATGGGATAATTGTGACCCCCTGCTTGCGCAGGAGCACCATCATTTCCACCATTACCTTGGTGAAAATTCTCGGGGCCGTGGAAAGCCCAAACGGCAACGTCTGAAACTGGTAATGACAATCCTGTACAGCGAATCTCAGGTACGCCTGATGAGGAGGATATATGGGGACATGAAGGTATGCATCCTTTATGTCTAGTGACACCATAAAATCCCCCCCTTCCAAGCTGGAGATCACTGCCCTGAGAGATTCCATCTTGAATTTGAACTTCTTCAAATATAGGTTTAGGGATTTTAGATTCAGAATTGGTCTGACCGAGCCATCCGGCTTCGGGACCACAAATAGGGTTGAATAAAACCCTTTCCCCTGTTGCACTAGGGGAACCCTGATAATCACTTGCTGTTGACACAGCTTTTGTATGGCAGCTGAAACTATTTCCCTCTCTGGGGAAGAAGCTGGCAAGGCCGATTTGAAAAATCGGTGTGGAGGCACATCTTCGAACTCCAGCTTGTAGCCTTGGGATACAATTTCGACCACCCAAGGATCCAAATCCGACTGAACCCAGACTTGGCTGAAGAGTCAAAGACGTGCCCCCACCGATGCGGACTCCCGCAGCGGAGCACAGCGTCATGCGGTGGATTTTGTAGAGACCGGGGAGGATTTTTGTTCCTGGGAACTAGCCGTAGCTGGTGTTCTTTTCCCTCTACCTCTAGCGAGGAAGGAAGAGCCACGCCCCTTTCTGAACTTATGAGACCGAAAGGACTGCATCTGGTATTGAGGTGTTCTCTTCTGCTGTGGGGGAACGTAAGGCAAAAAAGAAGACTTACCCGCGGTAGCTGTGGAAACCAGGTCCGCGAGGCCCTCCCCAAATAAAACTTCACCTTTGTAAGGCAAAGCCTCCATATGTCTCTTTGAGTCAGCATTACCTGTCCATTGACGGGTCCACAGGGATCTTCTAGCAGAAACTGCCATGGCATTGGCTCTTGAACCCAAAAGCCCAATATCTCTCGCAGCCTCTCTCATATATAATGCTGCGTCCTTGATGTGCCCTAAGGTCAACAAAATACTATCTTTATCTAGGGTGTCAATGTCAGATGACAAGTTATCTGCCCAAGCTGCAATTGTGCTACCCACCAATGCCGACGCTACTGCAGGTCTGAGCAGGGCTCCCGTAGTCGCATAAATTGATTTTAAGGTAGTTTCCTGCCTGCGATCCGCAGGATCCTTTAGGGCCGCCGTGTCTGGGGACGCTAGTGCCACCTTTTTGGACAAGCGCGTCTAGGCCTTGTCCACCGAGGGCGAGGATTCCCACCGTACCCTGTCCTTTGAGGGGAAAGGATACGCCATAATAATTCTCTTGGGAACCTGCAGTCTCTTGTCTGGCGTTCCCCAAGCCTTTTCAAATAAAGCATTCAGGTCATGAGATGGGGGAAACGTTACCTCAGGTTTCTTTTCCTTAAACATGCAGACCCTCGTGTCAGGGACAGAGGGGTCCTCTGTGATATGCAAAACATCTTTTATTGCAATAATCATATATTGAATACTCTTGGCCACTCTTGGGTGCAACCTTGCATCATCATAGTCGACATTGGAGTCGGAATCCGTGTCGGTATCAGTGTCTGCTATCTGTGAAAAGGGACGTTTATGGGACCCTGAAGGGTCTTGTGACACAGTAACAGCCATGGATTGACTCCCTGCTTTGTCCTTGGACTCTGCGGTGTCCAATCTCTTATGTAATAAAGCCACGTTAGCATTTAAAACATTCCACATGTCCAACCAATCAGGTGTCGGCTGTGCCGACGAAGACATCACCACCATCTGCTCTGCTTCCTCCCTAGACGAGCCTTCCGCTTCAGACATGTCGACACACGCGTACTGAGACCCCCACACACACTGGGATATATGAATATGGGGACAGACCCACAATAAGGCCCTTTGGAGAGACAGAGAGAGAGTATGCCAGCACACACCCAGCGCCACTAGATACTGAAACAAAGTCCCAGCCTGTACAGCGCTTTATATATAGAATTAGCACCAAATAAATGTGCCCCCCCCCCCCACCCTTTGTTTTTGCCCCCTGTTACTTGTTCAGTAGGGGAGAGTCCGGGAGCAGCTTCTCTGCAGCAAGCTGTGGAGAAAATGGCGCTGGTTAGTGCTGGAGGATCAAGCTCCGTCCCCTCGACGGCGGGCTTCGGTCCCGCTATTTTTATTAAACTGGCAGGGGATTTATTATATATACTGCCTCCGCAGTATCTATATACGACTGCCAGTCTTATGTGAGGTAAAAATTGCTGCCCAGGGCGCCCCCCCCTGCGCCCTTGCTGTGCCTTGTGTGTGTGTGGGAGCAATGGCGCGCAACACGACCGCTGCGCGGTACCTCATAAAGATCTGGAGTCTTCTGCCGCCTTTGAAGTCTTCTTGCTTCCTATACTCACCCGGCTTCTATCTTCCGGCTCTGTGAGGAGGACGGCGGCGCGGCTCTGGGACGAACAGCAAGGACGACACCTGTGTTCCGACCCTCTGGAGCTAATGGTGTCCAGTAGCCTAAGAAGCAGAGCCTATCCTTTAAGTAGGTCTGCTTATCTCCCCTCAGTCCCACGAAGCAGGGAGCCTGTTGCCAGCAGTGATCCCTGAAAATAAAAAACCTAACAAAAGTATTTTCTAGAGAAACTCAGTAGAGCTCCCCTAGTGTGCAACCAGTCTCCTCTGGGCACAGGATCTAACTGAGGTCTAGAGGAGGGGCATAGAGGGAGGAGCCAGTTCACACCCATCTAAAGTCTTAGAGTGCCCATGTCTCCTGCGGAGCCCGTCTATACCCCATGGTCCTTACGGAGTCCCCAGCATCCTCTAGGACGTAAGAGAAATAATACTGCAAAGACCACGCTATAGGGACAACACTAAAAAGAACACATTACATATACATCATTGCAGAGACCACACTACAGGGACAGGACTGCATAGACCACGCTAATGAAACATCTGGCTGGACTGCACTTCAGAGTTCAAATTCTCATGCATATCACATACTCAAACATGTAATTGTAAGTCCTTGCTAGGCGAAAAGAGGTATAAATAGGGGCATATGTACTAAAGCCTTGGAGAGAGATAAAGTATCAACCAATCCGCTCCCAACTCATGTTACAGGCTGTGTTTGAAAAATAACAGTTCGGAGCGGATTGGTTGATACAAAGGGGGTCATTCCGAGTTGTTCGCTCGCAAGCGGATTTTAGCAGATTTGCTCATGCTAAGCCGCCGCCTACTGGGAGTGAATCTTAGCATCTTAGCATCTTATGTAACGATGTATTCGCAATATTGCGATTACACACCTCGTAGCAGTTTCTGAGTAGCTTCAGACTTACTCGGCATCTGCGATCAGTTCAGTGCTTGTCGTTCCTGGTTTGACGTCACAAACACACCCAGCGTTCGCCCAGACACTCCTCCGTTTCTCCGGCCACTCCTGCGTTTTTTCCGGAAACGGTAGCGTTTTTTCCCACACGCCCATAAAACGGCCTGTTTCCGCCCAGTAACACCCATTTCCTGTCAATCACATTACGATCGCCAGAACGATGAAAAAGCCGTGAGTAAAATTCCTAACTGCATAGCAAATTTACTTGGCGCAGTCGCAGTGCGAACATTGCGCATGCGCATTAAGCGGAAAATCGCTGCGATGCGAAGATTTTTACCGAGCGAACAACTCGGAATGAGGGCCAATATCTCTTTCCAAGATCTAGTACAGATGCCCTATAGATCTATTATAGGACATAATGGTCAGAAACAGCTCCCTATTCTACTAATCCCCTCCAACCGTGTACATACCGCAAGTAATGATGGAGGGCAGTACGGATGGTGTAATGGTTAGCATTACTGCCTCACAGCACTGAGGTCAAAGGTTCAATGGCCCTATCTGTGTGAAGTCTGTATAGTCTCCCGTGTTTGGGTGGGTTTCCTCTGGGTACTCCAGTTTCCTCTCACAATCCTAAAAATACTGGTAAAGTGGGTTCATTGGCTCCTGACAAGATATTAACCCTAGCATGTAAGTGTGTGCATGTGTTTAGGGCAGACTAGATGGGACGTGTGGTTCTTATCTGACGTCAAATTCTATGTTTCTAAGTTAGACATCAGCACTAACCAAGCATAGGACTGTATTCTAAGCTAGAGTTTACTTATAGGGAGATCCCTAAACTGTTACAAGTGGTTAATGAGGCGATTCAAGTTTTCACATCCTACTTTTATTACAGCTTTAATTACTATGATATTGCTGAAGAGAAATCAGCGTATGAAAGCTGTAGTGATTAGCTGTGTGTCACTGATTAATGTTACACTTTTCTTGACATTTCTTTAGTAACACTTGTAAAGTAAATCTAAACTATAAATTCACCATTCTTTTCCCTTATCCTCATATTAAATGTTTTAATAATAAATATTTTAAGACGGCATAATAGAGCTGTCAGGGGAGGCAGTAGTGCAATGCAGGTTCTTGTTGCTTCTAATGGCTAGAAGTAGTTTTGGACTGTCAAAAATTAATGGCAGCGTGCAGTAAGCAACTCAGTAATGATTTCTCTTAGGTGTGGGCTTTATACCCAACGGATTATCCTGATTTTAGAATTTGTATTCGACTACATCAAGAAAGAAGATTGATTATTAATAATGAAGTAAAATAAAGCTTTTTCATTAAAGTATTATTATTATTTAAAGATGTAATTGTTTTATTTACATTTATGTATTTTTTTTCTCAGTCTAGTGCTTGTGGTCTCTGACAATGGAGTACGCAGTATTTTTTTGTGTGTCCTCCTCCTAAAGAGACTCGAACCCTGTACTAACCAGGCCATTACTGGTACCCACGGTGACACGGTGATTGTACTCTGAATGTTTCCCTGTTATAGTGTAACCTGTCCTAGCTGCCTAGTCTGACAATGTTTTGCACTAAAACTGGGGATCCATACTTGATGTGAGCAAATTGAAAGCTAGCCCAGGATGTCTAGTACTGGGAATGTTTAAGGATTTTATGGGAAGGGGAGGGAACACATCGCTTATTTTTATTAATTTATTCGATAAATTTCCCACTAATGTCGCTTCCTGCTCATGCGCAGACCAGTTCCTCTGGGCTGACACCTGGTGCTAAAATATGGGTATTACAAGTAAAAAACAAAAAAAAGAGTGCTTTTGATGCTTGCTACCTCTGTACTTATATCCAGGTTAGAATACAGAAATCCACCTATGGCAATGCATTCATAAAGCTGCAATTGTTGTTGTTTTATTTATTGTTTTAGTGCAAAAATTAATAAAAACGCCTGGAAACCCACCATGGCCTCGGGTCTGGAAAAAACTTTCCTGCACTAGTTTCAGTTTTGTAGCTGCCGTACCATGAAACATACTTGTATAAGCCGATTAAAGCTGATTATTTAGAATCAGCAAATACAGAATACTTTATTTTACGTCAGCACTTCTGGGCAGGCTTGGACTGGCCCACAGGGGTACAGGGGAAACCACCGGTGGGCCCCACTGCCGGGGCCCCCACCTCCTGCTCTAAGGATCAGATACCAGACTGTGCACTTGAATTATACATATGTTACCTTATACTGGACTATGGTGTATATTCTACAGTGCATTGCTGTTATTAATCTGGTACATTATCATGCATGCAGCAGATGAATTTACTGTATATATTTATGAAGGGGCCCAGATGTTGCATTCTCTAATGGTAAGTCAGACCAATGAGGTGGCAGGCCACACCTCCTCTGTGGACTGGCCACACGCCTTACATGGGCCCCTACCACTGCATTCCCCCTGTGTGCCCTACATGCCCCAGTCCGACACTGCTTCTGGGTAACGACAGCAGAATACAGTCATTCAGCGTGTACTGCACGCTATTGTGTGATTCCTATACAAAGCACAGTGACGTTATTCACTACATTCTGTCATGTCTGGGCCAGACTCCGTGCACATAACAAGATTACATCCAATCAGAAAACAGCCGGAGAATACAGAGTCGTTTATAATGTGATTTCTTTATCAAACACACGTGAATGCCGTCGCTGCTGCGGTGGGTATACTGGATTACCCAGGCCCTTTGCTGAGCAGACACGTTACCGCGTTACAAATGTGACATGTTGCGAGGCTATGTGATGTCACTGTGTGTGTCTGTAATGAGGAGAATGTGGTTTCCTTCCAGAGAGTATTTCCTCACCCAATGTAATCCACTTTCTGTCACCGTACAGTGAATGAGTGACAGGCAACTTATGTAGCTTTAAAGTGTTTGCAAGTATAATCAGAGTCTTTTCAGGAGGGAAATGCAGTTTACATGGTAGAATCAGTAACTGTGTTCTCTGTTCCATGAGGTACCCTTAGAGACATGTATTCTGGGGGTACCCGCAAATATTAATCATCCCCTGGATGTACCAGGGAGGCACGCAGCAAATATCTATAAACTCAGCAGCGGCCCCTCCATTCCCAACCACAGAAGCAGCCCCCATCGGTTTCTATAGAGGCTGCAGAGCTGTCAGATTTACTAAGCTCTGGAATGAAGAAAACATTTTTGAGTTTGGCCTCGGCAGCTGTCACCATTTTCAGATGCATACTTACCTACCCTCCCGGAATGGCCAGGAGGATCCCGAAAATCGGGTTCCCCCCGGAAAGGTGGGCAAGTCTCCTGCTTTCCCTGCCAACCTCTCCGCACCCTCCCTTTCCCCCTCAGCCGCCCACAGCAGAGAACAAATGGGCAGTCCGAGGGGATCTGATGACACGATTCACGCTGTACAGTGTCTATTTTCTCGGCACTGTATAGCGGGGACGGAGCCATGATGATGCGATTGTGATGCCACGCCCCCGGACTGCCTACTACCCCACCAGCCACACACCCCGGACAGCCCACCCTGCCTCTGGCCACGCCCCAGACATCACATCTTACCGCTGGCCACGCCCCCATACACCTACAACGCTGTCTCCTCCCAGCAAGTAAGCAGATGAGGTTAGCTGCTGTGGCCTATGAGCTATATACTAAGCAGAACATGCTGGGAGAGGGCTCTGGCCCTCATTCCGAGTTGTTCGCTCGCTAGCTGCTTTTAGCAGCATTGCACACGCTAAGCCACCGCCCTCTGGGAGTGTATAGCAGAATAGCGAACGAAAGATTAGCAGAATTGCGATTAAATAATTTTCTCTAACGTCCTAGTGGATGCTGGGGACTCCGAAAGGACCATGGGGATTAGCGGCTCCGCAGGAGACTGGGCACAAAGTAAAAGCTTTAGGACTAGCTGGTGTGCACTGGCTCCTCCCCCTATGACCCTCCTGCAAGCCTCAGTTAAGATTTTGTGCCCGAACGAGAAGGGTGCAATCTAGGTGGCTCTCCTGAGCTGCTTAGAGTAAAAGTTTAAATAGGTTTTTTATTTTCAGTGAGACCTGCTGGCAACAGGCTCACTGCATCGAGGGACTAAGGGGAGAAGAAGCGAACTCACCTGCGTGCAGAGTGGATTGGGCTTCTTAGGCTACTGGACATTAGCTCCAGAGGGACGATCACAGGCCCAGCCATGGATGGGTCCCGGAGCCGCGCCGCCGGCCCCCTTACAGATGCTGAAGCAAGAAGAGGTCCATAAATCGGCGGCAGAAGACTTTCCTGTCTTCATAAGGTAGCGCACAGCACTGCAGCTGTGCGCCATTGCTCTCAGCACACTTCACACTTCGGTCACTGAGGGTGCAGGACGCTGGGGGGGGCGCCCTGGGAAGCAATGAATTTACCTTATTTGGCAAAAAATACATCACATATAGCTCCTGGGCTATATGGATGTATTTAACCCCTGCCAGTTTTCCAGAAAAAAGCGGGAGAAGAGCCCGCCGTGAAGGGGGCGGGGCCTATCTCCTCAGCACACAGCGCCATTTTTCCCACACAGCTCCGCTGGTAGGAAGGCTCCCAGAATCTCCCCTGCATCCTGCAACTACAGAAACAGGGTAAAAAAGAGAGGGGGGCACTTATTTGGCAAAATAACAGATATAAGCAGCTATAAGGGATAGACACTTATTGTAAGGTTGTCCCTATACATATATAGCGCTCTGGTGTGTGCTGGCAAACTCTCCCTCTGTCTCCCCAAGGGGCTAAGTGGGTCCTGTCCTCTATCAGAGCATTCCCTGTGTGTGTGCTGGGTGTCGGTACGTGTGTGTCGACATGTATGAGGAGGAAAATGATGTGGAGGCGGAGCAATTGCCTATAATGGTGATGTCACCCCCTAGGGAGTCGACACCTGAATGGATGGCCGTAATTAAGGAATTACGTGACAGTGTCGGCACGTTACAGAAAACTGTTGACGACATGAGACAGCCGGCAGCTCAGTTAGTGCCTGTCCAGGCGTCTCAAACACCGTCAGGGGCTATTAAACGCCCGTTACCTCAGTGGGTCGACACGGACCCAGACACAGACACTGACTCCAGTGTCGACGGTGAAGAAACAAACGTATTTTCCAGTAGGGCCACACGTTACATGATCACGGCAATGAAGGAGGTTTTGCACATCTCTGATACTGCAAGTACCACAAAAAGGGGTATTATGTGGGGTGTGAAAAAACTACCCGTAGTTTTTCCTGAATCAGATGAATTGAATGAAGTGTGTGATGAAGCGTGGGTTACCCCCGACAAAAAACTGCTAATTTCTAAAAAATTATTGGCACTATATCCCTTCCCACCAGAGGTTAGGGCTCGTTGGGAAACACCCCCTAGGGTGGATAAGGCGCTCACACGCTTATCAAAACAAGTGGCGTTACCGTCTCCAGAAACGGCCGCCCTTAAGGAGCCAGCAGATAGGAGGCTGGAAAATATCCTTAAAAGTATATACACACATACTGGTGTTATACTGCGACCAGCAATCGCCTCAGCCTGGATGTGCAGTGCTGGGGTGGCTTGGTCGGATTCCCTGACTGAAAATATTGATACCCTGGACAGGGACAATATATTATTGACTATAGAGCATTTAAAGGATGCATTCCTATATATGCGAGATGCACAGAGAGACATTTGCACTCTGGCATCAAGAGTAAGTGCGATGTCCATTTCTGCCAGAAGAGGATTATGGACGCGACAGTGGTCAGGGGATGCGGATTCCAAACGGCATATGGAAGTATTGCCGTATAAAGGGGAGGAGTTATTTGGGGGCGGTCTATCGGACCTGGTGGCCACGGCAACGGCTGGGAAATCCACCTTTTTACCCCAAGTCACCTCGCAGCAGAAAAAGATACCGCCTTTTCAGGCTCAGTCCTTTCGTCCCCATAAGGGCAAGCGGGCAAAAGGCCACTCATATCTGCCCCGGGGCAGAGGAAGGGGAAAAAGACTGCAACAGACAGCTTCTTCCCACGACCAGAAGCCCTCCCCCGCTTCTGCCAAGTCCTCAGCATGACGCTGGGGCCTTACAAGCGGACTCAGGCACGGTGGGGGCCCGTCTCAAGAATTTCAGCGCTCAGTGGGCTCACTCGCAAGTGGACCCCTGGATCCTGCAGGTAGTATCTCAGGGGTACAAATTGGAATTCGAGACGTCTCCCCCTCGCCGGTTCCTGAAGTCTGCTTTACCAACGTCTACCCCCGACAGGGAGGCGGTATTGGAAGCCATTCACAAGCTGTATTCCCAGCAAGTGATAATCAAGGTACCCCTCCTACAACAGGGAAAGGGGTATTACTCCACGCTGTTTGTGGTACCGAAGCCGGACGGCTCGGTGAGACCCATTTTAAATCTGAAAGCCTTGAACACTTACATAAAAAGGTTCAAGTTCAAGATGGAGTCACTCAGAGCAGTGATAGCGAACCTGGAAGAAGGGGACCACATGGTGTCTCTGGACATCAAGGATGCTTACCTCCATGTCCCAATTTGCCCTTCTCACCAAGGGTACCTCAGGTTTGTGGTACAGAACTGTCACTATCAGTTTCAGACGCTGCCGTTTGGATTGTCCACGGCACCCCGGGTCTTTACCAAGGTAATGGCCGAAATGCTGATTCTTCTTCGAAGAAAAGGCGTCTTAATTATCCCTTACTTGGACGATCTCCTGATAAGGGCACGGTCCAGAGAACAGTTAGAGGTCGGAGTAGCACTATCTCAAATAGTACTACGACAGCACGGATGGATTCTAAATATTCCAAAATCGCAGCTGATTCCGACGACACGTCTGCTGTTCCTAGGGATGATTCTGGACACAGTACAGAAAAAGGTGTTTCTCCCGGAAGAGAAAGCCAGGGAGTTATCCGACCTAGTCAGGAAACTCCTAAGACCAGGCCAGGTGTCAGTGCATCAGTGCACAAGGGTCCTGGGAAAGATAGTGGCTTCTTACGAAGCGATTCCATTCGGCAGATTCCACGCAAGAACTTTTCAGTTGGATCTGCTAGACAAATGGTCCGGATCGCATCTTCAAATGCATCAGCGGATAACCCTGTCTCCAAGGACAAGGGTGTCTCTCCTGTGGTGGTTACAGAGTGCTCATCTCCTAGAGGGCCGCAGATTCGGCATTCAGGATTGGGTCCTGGTGACCACGGATGCCAGCCTGAGAGGCTGGGGAGCAGTCACACAGGGAAAAAATTTCCAGGGCTTGTGGTCAAGCATGGAAACGTCACTTCACATAAATATCCTGGAACTAAGGGCCATTTACAATGCCCTAAGTCAGGCAAGGCCTCTGCTTCAGGGTCAGCCAGTATTGATCCAGTCGGACAACATCACGGCAGTCGCCCACGTAAACAGACAGAGCGGCACAAGAAGCAGGAGGGCAATGACGGAAGTGGCAAGGATTCTTCGCTGGGCGGAAAATCATGTGATAGCACTGTCAGCAGTGTTCATTCCGGGAGTGGACAACTGGGAAGCAGACTTCCTCAGCAGACACGATCTTCACCCGGGGGAGTGGGGACTTCACCCAGAAGTCTTCCACATGATTGTAAACCGTTGGGAAAAACCAAAGGTGGACATGATGGCGAGGAGTAAAGACTGTACTCGTGGCTCCGGATTGGCCAAGAAGGACTTGGTACCCGGAAATTCAAGAGATGCTCACGGAAGACCCGTGGCCTCTACCTCTAAGACAGGACCTGCTCCAGCAGGGACCATGTCTGTTCCAAGACTTACCGCGGCTGCGTTTGACGGCATGGCGGTTGAACGCCGGATCCTGAAGGAAAAAGGCATTCCGGATGAAGTCATCCCTACCCTGATCAAAGCCAGGAAGGATGTGACCGTACAACATTATCACCATATTTGGCGTAAATATGTTGCGTGGTGCGAGGCCAGGAAGGCCCCTACGGAGGAATTTCAACTGGGTCGATTCCTGCATTTCCTGCAAACAGGACTGTCTATGGGCCTCAAATTAGGGTCCATTAAGGTTCAAATTTCGGCCCTGTCGATATTCTTCCAAAAAGAACTAGCTTCTGTTCCTGAAGTTCAGAATAAAAGCCCTTACCTAATTTTTCATACGGACAGGGCAGAATTGAGGACTCGTCCTCAATTTCTCCCTAAGGTGGTTTCAGCATTTCACTTAAACCAACCTATTGTGGTGCCTGCGGCTACTAGGGACTTGGAGGATTCCAAGTTGCTGGACGTAGTCAGGGCCCTGAAAATATATGTTTCCAGGACGGCTGGAGTCAGAAAATCTGACTCACTGTTTATCCTGTATGCACCCAACAAGCTGGGTGCTCCTGCTTCTAAGCAGACGATTGCTCGTTGGATTTGTAGTACAATTCAGCTTGCACATTCTGTGGCAGGCCTGCCACAGCCAAAATCTGTAAAAGCCCATTCCACACGGAAAGTGGGCTCATCTTGGGCGGCTGCCCGAGGGGTCTCGGCTTTACAACTTTGCCGAGCAGCTACTTGGTCAGGGGCAAACATGTTTGCTAAATTCTACAAATTTGATGCCCTGGCTGAGGAGGACCTGGAGTTCTCTCATTCGGTGCTGCAGAGTCATCCGCACTCTCCCGCCCGTTTGGGAGCTTTGGTATAATCCCCATGGTCCTTTCGGAGTCCCCAGCATCCACTAGGACGTTAGAGAAAATAAGAATTTACTTACCGATAATTCTATTTCTCATAGTCCGTAGTGGATGCTGGGCGCCCATCCCAAGTGCGGATTGTCTGCATTACTTGTACATAGTTATTGTTACAAAAATCGGGTTATTGTTGTTGTGAGCCATCTTTTCAGAGGCTCCTTCTGTTATCATGCTGTTAACTGGGTTCAGATCACAAGTTGTACGGTGTGATTGGTGTGGCTGGTATGAGTCTTACCCGGGATTCAAAATCCTTCCTTATTGTGTACGCTCGTCCGGGCACAGTATCCTAACTGAGGCTTGGAGGAGGGTCATAGGGGGAGGAGCCAGTGCACACCAGCTAGTCCTAAAGCTTTTACTTTGTGCCCAGTCTCCTGCGGAGCCGCTAATCCCCATGGTCCTTTCGGAGTCCCCAGCATCCACTACGGACTATGAGAAATAGAATTATCGGTAAGTAAATTCTTATTTTTAGCAGTTTCTGAGTAGCTCGAGACTTACTCCTACACTGCGATCAGTTCAGTCCGTTTCGTTCCTGGTTTGACGTCACAAACACGCCCTGCGTTCGGCCAGCCACTCCCCCGTTTCTCCAGACACTCCCGCGTTTTATCCTGGCACGCCTGCGTTTTTCCGCACACTCCCAGAAAACGGTCAGTTTCCGCGCAGAAACACCCACTTCCTGTCAATCACACTCCGTTCACTTCAACGATGACAAGTCTTTGTTCGGACGTGAGTAAATCTACTAAGTTTTGTGCTAAAATACTTAGCGCATGCGCACTGCGTACCATGCGCATGCGCATTTTTGCCTTAATAGCTCCGTTGCGAAAATCGTCAACGAGCGAACAACTCGGAATGACCCCCTCTGTACGAACCCTCCTCCAGCAATGGTCGCCAAACTCGCACAGTCAGCAGACCAGCCACGAGCGGTAGTACTGCAGGATTCTGAAAGTGAGGAATTATGCAATCAAACCACTTCTTACACCTTGCAGAACCTGTCACTGCGGGTGTATATTGTAGCAATCGGGCCAATCATAATTTCTTATAAATTACAATTATTGCGTCTAAAACATGATAATTGATAAATATGCTCCATAATGTCGGGTGCAAACATTCTTTCTAATGGGAAAATCTTAAAAATGAAGAACCGTTTTTGTTTTAATAAATTCAACAGAGACTGGAGGGTAAATGATAAGAGAGTAATAATAAGCAAACCCCAAAAAATGACAAAAGATTAAGGTAGAATAAAAATGAATAATCAGTAAATCAATTCAACATAATTTTGTAGCAAATTGTAGAGTTGCAATGCTAATAAAACACTAGCACAATAAAATAAAACACATTTATTTTTAGGAGGGAAAAAAAACTCTAGTGTGAACCTTATTGGCACCTGCAGGGGCTGCGTTATGCATAGCAAATTTTGGAATGTGTCCTCACCCTCCCAGCTTCTAAATATCCCCACGTGGTAACTCCCTTTGTTCTCCTATTTTCAGACACGCAGCTACAGTACCTCATAATACCGTCCCATCTCTGTGGATAGCCAACTGGATGGTGCATTACAAACCAGACCGTTGGGTATCCACAGTACCTCCTTTATATACTGTATATACACCCTGGACATCGGTTAGATCTAACTACATGGAATGGTGGTAAGCGCCTTGAGTTCTGTTGGAGAAAAAGCGCTATATAAATAAAATGATAATAATAATTATTATTATTATATGGCTAAGTGGCGAAATGCGTCAGTAACAGATGTACAAATCATTATTCAGGTTTTGTGCAACTGAACATGCAACTGGTATCTTCCTCCTACACTGAGAGGCACATCAAGTGACTGCTTAGATCGGGTACGTGTGTATATACTTTTAAGGATATTTTCCAGCCTCCTATCTGCTGGCTCCTTAAGGGCGGCCGTTTCTGGAGACGGTAACGCCACTTGTTTTGATAAGCGTGTGAGCGCCTTATCCACCCTAGGGGGTGTTTCCCAACGAGCCCTAACCTCTGGTGGGAAGGGATATAGTGCCAATAATTTTTTAGAAATTAGCAGTTTTTTGTCGGGGGTAACCCACGCTTCATCACACACTTCATTCAATTCATCTGATTCAGGAAAAACTACGGGTAGTTTTTTCACACCCCACATAATACCCCTTTTTGTGGTACTTGCAGTATCAGAGATGTGCAAAACCTCCTTCATTGCCGTGATCATGTAACGTGTGGCCCTACTGGAAAATACGTTTGTTTCTTCACCGTCGACACTGGAGTCAGTGTCTGTGTCTGGGTCCGTGTCGACCCACTGAGGTAACGGGCGTTTAATAGCCCCTGACGGTGTTTGAGACGCCTGGACAGGCACTAACTGAGCTGCCGGCTGTCTCATGTCGTCAACAGTTTTCTGTAACGTGCCGACACTGTCACGTAATTCCTTAATTACGGCCATCCATTCAGGTGTCGACTCCCTAGGGGGTGACATCACCATTATAGGCAATTGCTCCGCCTCCACATCATTTTCCTCCTCATACATGTCGACACACACGTACCGACACCCAGCACACACACAGGGAATGCTCTGATAGAGGACAGGACCCACTTAGCCCCTTGGGGAGACAGAGGGAGAGTTTGCCAGCACACACCAGAGCGCTATATATGTATAGGGACAACCTTACAATAAGTGTCTATCCCTTATAGCTGCTTATATCTGTTATTTTGCCAAATAAGTGCCCCCCTCTCTTTTTTACCCTGTTTCTGTAGTTGCAGGATGCAGGGGAGATTCTGGGAGCCTTCCTACCAGCGGAGCTGTGTGGGAAAAATGGCGCTGTGTGCTGAGGAGATAGGCCCCGCCCCCTTCACGGCGGGCTCTTCTCCCGCTTTTTTCTGGAAAACTGGCAGGGGTTAAATACATCCATATAGCCCAGGAGCTATATGTGATGTATTTTTTGCCAAATAAGGTAAATTCATTGCTTCCCAGGGCGCCCCCCCCAGCGTCCTGCACCCTCAGTGACCGAAGTGTGAAGTGTGCTGAGAGCAATGGCGCACAGCTGCAGTGCTGTGCGCTACCTTATGAAGACAGGAAAGTCTTCTGCCGCCGATTTATGGACCTCTTCTTGCTTCAGCATCTGTAAGGGGGCCGGCGGCGCGGCTCCGGGACCCATCCATGGCTGGGCCTGTGATCGTCCCTCTGGAGCTAATGTCCAGTAGCCTAAGAAGCCCAATCCACTCTGCACGCAGGTGAGTTCGCTTCTTCTCCCCTTAGTCCCTCGATGCAGTGAGCCTGTTGCCAGCAGGTCTCACTGAAAATAAAAAACCTATTTAAACTTTTACTCTAAGCAGCTCAGGAGAGCCACCTAGATTGCACCCTTCTCGTTCGGGCACAAAATCTTAACTGAGGCTTGGAGGAGGGTCATAGGGGGAGGAGCCAGTGCACACCAGCTAGTCCTAAAGCTTTTACTTTGTGCCCAGTCTCCTGCGGAGCCGCTAATCCCCATGGTCCTTTCGGAGTCCCCAGCATCCACTACGGACTATGAGAAATAGAATTATCGGTAAGTAAATTCTTATTTTTAGCAGTTTCTGAGTAGCTCGAGACTTACTCCTACACTGCGATCAGTTCAGTCCGTTTCGTTCCTGGTTTGACGTCACAAACACGCCCTGCGTTCGGCCAGCCACTCCCCCGTTTCTCCAGACACTCCCGCGTTTTATCCTGGCACGCCTGCGTTTTTCCGCACACTCCCAGAAAACGGTCAGTTTCCGCGCAGAAACACCCACTTCCTGTCAATCACACTCCGTTCACTTCAACGATGACAAGTCTTTGTTCGGACGTGAGTAAATCTACTAAGTTTTGTGCTAAAATACTTAGCGCATGCGCACTGCGTACCATGCGCATGCGCATTTTTGCCTTAATAGCTCCGTTGCGAAAATCGTCAACGAGCGAACAACTCGGAATGACCCCCTCTGTACGAACCCTCCTCCAGCAATGGTCGCCAAACTCGCACAGTCAGCAGACCAGCCACGAGCGGTAGTACTGCAGGATTCTGAAAGTGAGGAATTATGCAATCAAACCACTTCTTACACCTTGCAGAACCTGTCACTGCGGGTGTATATTGTAGCAATCGGGCCAATCATAATTTCTTATAAATTACAATTATTGCGTCTAAAACATGATAATTGATAAATATGCTCCATAATGTCGGGTGCAAACATTCTTTCTAATGGGAAAATCTTAAAAATGAAGAACCGTTTTTGTTTTAATAAATTCAACAGAGACTGGAGGGTAAATGATAAGAGAGTAATAATAAGCAAACCCCAAAAAATGACAAAAGATTAAGGTAGAATAAAAATGAATAATCAGTAAATCAATTCAACATAATTTTGTAGCAAATTGTAGAGTTGCAATGCTAATAAAACACTAGCACAATAAAATAAAACACATTTATTTTTAGGAGGGAAAAAAAACTCTAGTGTGAACCTTATTGGCACCTGCAGGGGCTGCGTTATGCATAGCAAATTTTGGAATGTGTCCTCACCCTCCCAGCTTCTAAATATCCCCACGTGGTAACTCCCTTTGTTCTCCTATTTTCAGACACGCAGCTACAGTACCTCATAATACCGTCCCATCTCTGTGGATAGCCAACTGGATGGTGCATTACAAACCAGACCGTTGGGTATCCACAGTACCTCCTTTATATACTGTATATACACCCTGGACATCGGTTAGATCTAACTACATGGAATGGTGGTAAGCGCCTTGAGTTCTGTTGGAGAAAAAGCGCTATATAAATAAAATGATAATAATAATAATTATTATTATATGGCTAAGTGGCGAAATGCGTCAGTAACAGATGTACAAATCATTATTCAGGTTTTGTGCAACTGAACATGCAACTGGTATCTTCCTCCTACACTGAGAGGCACATCAAGTGACTGCTTAGATCGGGTACGGGACTCAGGGTCGACACCTATTGGTCGACAGTGGCTAGGTCAACACTAGAAACAGGTCAACACGGCCATTAGATCGACATGAACAGGGTCAACATGAAAAAAGGTCGACATGCGTTTTTCATGGGGGGTTTGTGTCGTATTCTTCGTAGAGTGACCGGGAACCCCAATTAGTGCACCGTGTCCCCTCGCATGGCTCGCTTCGCTCGTTCGCTCGGTTACCGCTCCCAATTGTAGTCCACGTGGATCGTAAAGTATGAAAAAGTTCAAAAAAAGAAAAACTCATGTTGACCTTTTTTGCATGTCGACCTTGTCCATGTCGATGCAATGGTCATGTCGACCTACCTCTAGTGTCGACATATTCACTGTCGACCAATGGGTGTTAACCTAATGGGTGTCGACCTAAGTGATGTCAACCCAGAGTCCGAATACCACTTACTACACCCCATCATTAAGATATTTGGTATTCAATTAGAGGACTGAAAATGAGTATTTTTCCCCCCGCCCCTACAGAGCAAGTCTGATTTCTCCTAGGACCAATTAAGCAGTTGCAGTGTCTGTGAGTGAGTGAGTGAGTGAGTGAGTGAGTGAGTGAGTGAGACCCCGCTTTGTGTGCCCCCCTTCCTGGCGTAGTCTATCTCCCTTTAAAAAAATATTACCTACATTTATCTGGTCACAGTGTCGACATTCAGTGTGTCGACAGTTTAATGTTGAATGGTTCTGAATGTTGACATGCATGAAATATTACAATCAGGTTCTGCCAGCGTCAACAGGTCAAATGACCCTGTCCACGTTCACAATGTCAACATTCAGACCATGTCAACATTCTAACGTCAACATGCTCAATACCGACATTAAGATTGTCTAATTCATATACCATATTCCATATTATGGCAGGTATGTAGTCATACTGCCGACAGTGACAACATTTAGAACGACAACACCAAAATGTCAATCTCTGTGATAAAATGTAGACATCACAAATGACGATGCCTACAGAATGTTGACATATGGGATGTCGACATTACTAAAATGTCGACACAAGCATTAGTGTGAGGGTTATGTTAAGGGATTAGGATTATGTTGAGGTTTTAAGGTTAATATTGGGCATAGTGTGACATTCCGTCAGTGTGGACATGCTCAGTCCCTATGTTATGACTGTTGATGTGATGCCAACTTAATATAAGGAACCATCCCTTATATTACCATTGTATGCCAGTGGGGAAATAGGTGAAGTTGGACTTTTAGTAGTTATGAAAGAAAGGCGTCTTCTGCTGCTTTACTGTACTGGTGTATGGGTCATTAGGTCGACCACTATTGGTCGACATGGTCATTAGGTCAACATGGAACAGGTTACTATTCCCAATCGTACTCCACGTGGATCGTAAAGTATGAAAAAGTTGCTTTTTTTTTAAAGTGAAAAACTCACGTCGACCCTTTTCCGTGTCAACCTTTTTCCATGTCGACCTAGTGACCGCGTGGACCTAATGCATGTCGACCAATAGTGGTCGACCTAATGACTGTCGACTTAAGTCTTGTCGGCCTAATCACCGTATCCCCTGTACTGAACGAGTCATTTCTGTCTTATTTAGCGGACAAATCCTATCTCTATTGTGTAATATAGAGCTGTATGTTAGCAGGAAGGTCCATTCTCCCTTCAGCCTCCGCCTGCTCCTGTCTCCTACACAATTCCCCAGGCAGCAGTCGTGTTGCACTAATGCAATTTTAAGCATTTGTCTCTATGGCTAAAGCAATTATTATCTAGATTGGCAACCGATTAGCTGCCATTGGAATTGCTATAGAATGTTACGGCAGATTTGAAATAAAGATAGACCATTAATTACAATGACAAACCTTTTACCTTATTTCCTAGTAACAAGTCCATGACCTGGACACAAGCAGAAAATCTCTCTTTTAAAAATATTTCCTCCATAGATATAACGTTCCCCCAGCAACACATTTATGTGTATAGTATAGCACATGCATTATGCAGATAAAAGATTGACGTTTCCTATATCTATGTAAGAGATGAGTGGGTGAGTGCGGCGCTAAGTGCAGGACAAAGGCAGATGCGGAATGCTCCAGTCCAGTGTATAGCTGCTGCTTTTCTCACCAATTAATGATAAATGTTGAATAATTGTTAATTGAGTCTTTCTGATGGCCTAAACCTATATAGCTGAAGTACTGTATCTCTGAGTACTCATTAATCCCTGCAGTGCCGTCAACACTGAATCTACGGTAGCAGTAAAGACATAGGGGGTCATTCCGAGTTGATCGCTCGCTAGCTACTTTTAGCAGCCGGCAAACGCATAGTCGCCGCCCACGGGGGAGTGTATTTTTGCTTTGCAAGTGTGCGAACACCTTTGCAGCCGAGCTCAGCAAAAACATTTTGTGCAGATTCAGAGTAGCGCTGGACTTACTCAGCCCTTGCGATCACTTCAGTCTTTTTGGTGCCGAAATTGACGTGAGATATCCGCCCTGCAAACGCCTGGACAAGCCTGCGTTTTCCCAAACACTCCCAGAAAATGGTCAGTTGACACCCATAAAGGCCCTTTCTGTCAATCACCTTGCGTTCGGCTGTGCGAATTGAATCTTCGCTAAATCCATCATCCAGCACGATCCTCTTTTTACCCGTACGCCGTGCATACGCATGCAGTTTTGCCTTTTTTTACCTGATCACTGCGCTGCGAAAATGGGCAACGAGTGATCAACTCAGAATGACCCCCTCATAGGGCCCACTTACCGGAGTCTTTCCTCCCAATGCCCTAGGAGCTGGTACGTGCCGCTATCTGCTGTGTTTGTGGACATTTATTTAACACATATATTGATCCTTGCTGTGCCACAGAAGCCACTTATGAGATTGTTTGAATTACTGGAGGAGAGATTCCTTTAAACCCCCAAAAATATTTCCTGACGATATTGGCCCAGAGAGACATACAGTGATATTTTTACAAACCAGCAGGGGTGTTTTAAGAGAGGAGGGGCCCATGTGCAGAATCTGGGTGAACCCCCCTCTTCTCCACGGCGCAGTAGGCTCTGGCAAAATACGTTGTTTTTTATTAGGCCCGAGGTGTGTACTGCAATACACCCAGTGCAGTGCAAAACTGTGCTATTGGCTCAGGTCTTGAGAAGAGCTCAGTTCTCCCCAAGCCCACCAGGAGCCAAAAGGCCGATTAATGAGTAAAGGGAATTTTCAGGTATCCCTTCTCCAAAGCCAGGAGGGATCCCTTGAATCCCCGACCCCAGAGCCAAACGGTCCCTTAAGGAAACAAGGGTCTTCAGACTTCCCTCCACTGCAAGGCTCAAGGTTCCCCCTTTTTCCATAGGGTTGGCCGAAGCTTCCCCCTGAGTATTGGATTATTTGGCTCTCCTCAAAAGGAGAGAGTCTAAGGAGACTTGGGGAGAGGATGCCCCATAAGGGTCTCGATCAAACCCCCACAAATGTGACACATTAACCAAAAAAAAAGTAAGTTTAAAAGTACAAAAAAAGTGCAAACAACGTGACATGAGTGTAATCTCCTATGTAATAGCCCAGATCTGTGACTTTGTGATTCATTTGCTAACGCTGGGCGGAGTCACAACACTGGGCGGAGTTAGTCAAATGAGTCACAGATCTGGCCAAATCTACAGGAGACTAGGAGCAGAAGCAGATAGTATGGGCATGGCACAGGCAGGGGTGCATACTAGAGATGAGCGGGTTCGGTTCCTCGGAATCCGAACCCGCCCGAACTTCATGTTTTTTTACACGGGTCCGAGCGACTCGGATCTTCCCGCCTTGCTCGGTTAACCCGAGCGCGCCCGAACGTCATCATCCCGCTGTCGGATTCTCGCGAGGCTCGGATTCTATCGCGAGACTCGGATTCTATATAAGGAGCCGCGCGTCGCCGCCATTTTCACACGTGCATTGAGATTCATAGGGAGAGGACGTGGCTGGCGTCCTCTCCGTTTATAGAGAAGAGAGTGAGACAGTAGAGAGAGACACAGTAGTAATTTTGGGGAGCATTAGGAGGAGTACTAGACTAGTTACTTGCTGAAGTGATAGATAGTGTGACTGTATTATCTGACTTGTGGGGGAGACACTGACAGTGGGGAGCAGTTTGAGTCTGAGAGCAGGACTCAGGAGTACATATAACGTACAGTGCACACTTTTGCTGCCAGAGTGCCACACTGCCATTGTGACCACACTGACCACCAGTATAATATATATTGTGATTGTCTGCTTAGGAGTACTACTTGCAAGTTGCTGATAGTGTGACCAGTGACCTGACCACCAGTTTAATAATCACCACCAGTTTAATATATATATATATATATATAATTGTATATAATATATATATAATATTGTATACCACCTACCCGTGTTTTTTTTCTTTTCTTTCTTCTTTATACATACTACTATAGTAGCTTACTGTAGCAGTCTGCGGTGCTGCTGAGCTGACAGTGTCCAGCAGGTCCGTCATCAGTCATTACATAATAAATATATCTACCTGTCCGGCTGCAGTACTAGTGTGATATAATATATATTGATTTCATCTCATTATCATCCAGTCTATATTAGCAGCAGACACAGTACGGTAGTCCACGGCTGTAGCTACCTCTGTGTCGGCAGTCGCTCGTCCATCCATAATTGTATACCACCTACCCGTGTTTTTTTTTTTTTCTTTCTTCTTTATACATACTACTATAGTAGCTTACTGTAGCAGTCTGCGGTGCTGCTGAGCTGACAGTGTCCAGCAGGTCCGTCATCAGTCATTACATAATAAATATATCTACCTGTCCGGCTGCAGTACTAGTGTGATATAATATATATTGATTTCATCTCATTATCATCCAGTCTATATTAGCAGCAGACACAGTACGGTAGTCCACGGCTGTAGCTACCTCTGTGTCGGCAGTCGCTCGTCCATCCATAAGTATACTAGTATCCATCCATCTCCATTGTTTACCTGAGGTGCCTTTTAGTTGTGCCTATTAAAATATGGAGAACAAAAATGTTGAGGTTCCAAAATTAGGGAAAGATCAAGATCCACTTCCACCTCGTGCTGAAGCTGCTGCCACTAGTCATGGCCGAGACGATGAAATGCCAGCAACGTCGTCTGCCAAGGCCGATGCCCAATGTCATAGTACAGAGCATGTAAAATCCAAAACACCAAATATCAGTAAAAAAAGGACTCCAAAATCTAAAATAAAATTGTTGGAGGAGAAGCGTAAACTTGCCAATATGCCATTTACCACACGGAGTGGCAAGGAACGGCTGAGGCCCTGGCCTATGTTCATGGCTAGTGGTTCAGCTTCACATGAGGATGGAAGCACTCAGCCTCTCGCTAGAAAAATGAAAAGACTCAAGCTGGCAAAAGCACCGCAAAGAACTGTGCGTTCTTCGAAATCCCAAATCCACAAGGAGAGTCCAATTGTGTCGGTTGCGATGCCTGACCTTCCCAACACTGGACGTGAAGAGCATGCGCCTTCCACCATTTGCACGCCCCCTGCAAGTGCTGGAAGGAGCACCCGCAGTCCAGTTCCTGATAGTCAGATTGAAGATGTCAGTGTTGAAGTACACCAGGATGAGGAGGATATGGGTGTTGCTGGCGCTGGGGAGGAAATTGACAAGGAGGATTCTGATGGTGAGGTGGTTTGTTTAAGTCAGGCACCCGGGGAGACACCTGTTGTCCGTGGGAGGAATATGGCCGTTGACATGCCTGGTGAAAATACCAAAAAAATCAGCTCTTCGGTGTGGAAGTATTTCAACAGAAATGCGGACAACATTTGTCAAGCCGTGTGTTGCCTTTGTCAAGCTGTAATAAGTAGGGGTAAGGACGTTAACCACCTCGGAACATCCTCCCTTATACGTCACCTGCAGCGCATTCATAATAAGTCAGTGACAAGTTCAAAAACTTTGGGCGACAGCGGAAGCAGTCCACTGACCAGTAAATCCCTTCCTCTTGTAACCAAGCTCACGCAAACCACCCCACCAACTCCCTCAGTGTCAATTTCCTCCTTCCCCAGGAATGCCAATAGTCCTGCAGGCCATGTCACTGGCAATTCTGACGATTCCTCTCCTGCCTGGGATTCCTCCGATGCATCCTTGCGTGTAACGCCTACTGCTGCTGGCGCTGCTGTTGTTGCTGCTGGGAGTCGATGGTCATCCCAGAGGGGAAATCGTAAGACCACTTTTACTACTTCCACCAAGCAATTGACTGTCCAACAGTCCTTTGCGAGGAAGATGAAATATCACAGCAGTCATCCTGCTGCAAAGCGGATAACTGAGGCCTTGGCATCCTGGGTGGTGAGAAACGTGGTTCCGGTATCCATCATTACTGCAGAGCCAACTAGAGACTTGTTGGAGGTACTGTGTCCCCGGTACCAAATACCATCTAGGTTCCATTTCTCTAGGCAGGCGATACCGAAAATGTACACAGACCTCAGAAAAAGAGTCACCAGTGTCCTAAAAAATGCAGCTGTACCCAATGTCCACTTAACCACGGACATGTGGACAAGTGGAGCAGGGCAGGGTCAGGACTATATGACTGTGACAGCCCACTGGGTAGATGTATGGACTCCCGCCGCAAGAACAGCAGCGGCGGCACCAGTAGCAGCATCTCGCAAACGCCAACTCTTTCCTAGGCAGGCTACGCTTTGTATCACCGGTTTCCAGAATACGCACACAGCTGAAAACCTCTTACGGCAACTGAGGAAGATCATCGCGGAATGTCTTACCCCAATTGGACTCTCCTGTGGATTTGTGGCATCGGACAACGCCAGCAATATTGTGTGTGCATTAAATCTGGGCAAATTCCAGCACGTCCCATGTTTTGCACATACCTTGAATTTGGTGGTGCAGAATTTTTTAAAAAACGACAGGGGCGTGCAAGAGATGCTGTCGGTGGCCAGAAGAATTGCGGGACACTTTCGGCGTACAGGCACCACGTACAGAAGACTGGAGCAACACCAAAAACGCCTGAACCTGCCCTGCCATCATCTGAAGCAAGAAGTGGTAACGAGGTGGAATTCAACCCTATATATGCTTCAGAGGTTGGAGGAGCAGCAAAAGGCCATTCAAGCCTATACAATTCAGCACGATATAGGAGGTGGAATGCACCTGTCTCAAGCGCAGTGGAGAATGATTTCAACGTTGTGCAAGGTTCTGCTGCCCTTTGAACTTGCCACACGTGAAGTCAGTTCAGACACTGCCAGCCTGAGTCAGGTCATTCCCCTCATCAGGCTTTTGCAGAAGAAGCTGGAGACATTGAAGGAGGAGCTAACACGGAGTGATTCCGCTAGGCATGTGGGACTTGTGGATGGAACCCTTAATTCGCTTAACAAGGATTCACGGGTGGTCAATCTGTTGAAATCAGAGCACTACATTTTGGCCACCGTGCTCGATCCTAGATTTAAAACCTACCTTGGATCTCTCTTTCCAGACCTGCTGGTGAGAAAATTGTCAAGTCAAGCGGAACGCGACCTGTCAACATCTCCTCCTTCACATTCTCCCGCAACTGGGGGTGCGAGGAAAAGGCTCAGAATTCCGAGCCCACCCGCTGGCGGTGATGCAGGGCAGTCTGGAGCGACTGCTGATGCTGACATCTGGTCCGGACTGAAGGACCTGTCAACGATTACGGACATGTCGTCTACTGTCACTGCATATGATTCTCTCCCCATTGAAAGAATGGTGGAGGATTATATGAGTGACCGCATCCAAGTAGGCACGTCACACAGTCCGTACTTATACTGGCAGGAAAAAGAGGCAATTTGGAGGCCCTTGCACAAACTGGCTTTATTCTACCTAAGTTGCCCTCCCACAAGTGTGTACTCCGAAAGAGTGTTTAGTGCCGCCGCTCACCTTGTCAGCAATCGGCGTACGAGGTTACTTCCAGAAAATGTGGAGAAGATGATGTTCATTAAAATGAATTATAATCAATTCCTCCGTGGAGACATTGACCAGCAGCAATTGCCTCCACAAAGTACACAGGGAGCTGAGATGGTGGATTCCAGTGGGGACGAATTGATAATCTGTGAGGAGGGGGATGTACACGGTGATATATCGGAGGATGATGATGAGGTGGACATCTTGCCTCTGTAGAGCCAGTTTGTGCAAGGAGAGATTAATTGCTTCTTTTTTGGTGGGGGTCCAAACCAACCCGTCATTTCAGTCACAGTCGTGTGGCAGACCCTGTCACTGAAATGATGGGTTGGTTAAAGTGTGCATGTCCTGTTTATACAACATAAGGGTGGGTGGGAGGGCCCAAGGACAATTCCATCTTGCACCTCTTTTTTCTTTAATTTTTCTTTGCGTCATGTGCTGTTTGGGGAGTGTTTTTTGGAAGGGCCATCCTGCGTGACACTGCAGTGCCACTCCTAGATGGGCCAGGTGTTTGTGTCGGCCACTAGGGTCGCTTATCTTACTCACACAGCTACCTCATTGCGCCTCTTTTTTTCTTTGCGTCATGTGCTGTTTGGGGAGTGTTTTTTGGAAGGGCCATCCTGCGTGACACTGCAGTGCCACTCCTAGATGGGCCAGGTGTTTGTGTCGGCCACTAGGGTCGCTTAGCTTAGTCATCCAGCGACCTCGGTGCAAATTTTAGGAATAAAAATAATATTGTGAGGTGTGAGGTATTCAGAATAGACTGAAAATGAGTGGAAATTATGGTTTTTGAGGTTAATAATACTTTGGGATCAAAATGACCCCCAAATTCTATGATTTAAGCTGTTTTTTAGTGTTTTTTGAAAAAAACACCCGAATCCAAAACACACCCGAATCCGACAAAAAAAATTCGGTGAGGTTTTGCCAAAACGCGGTCGAACCCAAAACACGGCCGCGGAACCGAACCCAAAACCAAAACACAAAACCCGAAAAATTTCAAGTGCACATCTCTAGTGCATACCTCCCAGCTTTCTGCAGGAGCTTTCTTCAGGCAGAAGGAGGGACACACACTCGGCGAAAAGGGGCGTGGCTTCACGGGAGGGCCCCCCGTTTTCGTCAGTGAGGGGGCATGCCCAGCGCTCTGTGAGCTGCTGGCATGCCCCCAGGGGCTGATTATGAGTCCGGGGGGCCCAGAGCACTTGAGACAGGGGAGCCCTATCTCATTGCTGTGCCTGCTGTGGGGTTGGGGGCGTGACCTAATCGCGGGACGCGCGACCACGCCCCCTTATGCAAATTCCGATTTTTATTTTTATTTTTTGATTATTATTATTTTTTTTATGGAATTTTGGCCCCTCAGCTAGGGCTAAATCCAGAAGGGGTGGTCGCTCCCCCCTACACACCCGCACAGGCAGAAGAAAGCAGGGAGACTGCTGCCTCCCTGCAACACCACAGACCTTCCAATATGCAGCAGCGTGTGCTGACTGTAGCACAATGCTGCCGTTGTTGCTGGCAGGACGAGGGGGGGGGGGGAGCTTCTGAGCTGGGACAGAGCTACTCCAGCCGGGGGCCCCCTAAAACTGTGGGGCCAACGGTACGTACCCTCTGCCCCCCCCCCTTAATCCGGCTCTGCTGCTGGAACCCCCCCTTAATCCGTACCCCCTGATGCCCCCTCTCCCCCTGTCTCCACTATTCACCGCTGCTCTGCTAAGCAGAACAGCGAGTACAGGAGCTTTCCAACTCCCCCCCCCCCCCACCGCTGGACACTGCGACCCGCGGGTGGGACAGCGGGACAGACCCCCAAAAATGGGACTGTACCGCAAAAATCGGGACATTTGGGAGGTATGGGGGGGTGTGAGGGGTATGTCATACAGACAGACGGGCACCGGCTTACTGTGTACTTGACCCCCCACATCAGCATACTCAGCAGGGTCTCTCTGGCGCGGAGGAGCGTCACTTTCTGGCACACTCCACGCTTCTTAGCTGCAGTTTTGTGGGGCACCTGCCGCTGTGCAGGTTCCATACTGCCTCTGTTATCTCCAGCCTCGGCAACCCCACCGCTAGCTGCAGCGCTGCCACCCGCAGTGAGGTGCGCCCAGCTCATTCACACACTTTAGCTGGCGGGTAGCGCTGCAGAAATCCGAGCTGCTTTCAGGCTCCGACCCCCTCCTCCCTCCAGCCGCAGCGTCTCCTGAGAGCTAACCAGTCACTCCCAGTCTCCCCTTACCACAGTGCCCGGCAGCCGCGAGGTCCGCGCCACGTGCATGCTATGACCCCCTCCTCCCTCCAGCCGCAGCATCTCCTGGGGGCTAACCAGTCATTTCCAGTCTCCCCTTACCACAGTGCCCGGCAGCTGCGCGAGGTCTGCGGTGTGTGACTGAGGAGGGGGGGAGGGTTGCGGACGGGCAGAGGAAGCAGGACTCCAGCCTGAGAGAGTCAGCCATGCCAGGTCTCCACCAGCAGCAGATCCCAACGGGTTGGAGTGGAACAGCAGCAGCCAGCAGCAGTGACTCCGGTAAGACACATCTGTCCCTGTCATTTCTGTCTTGGCCCCGTCGCCCCTGTCCTGGCCCCGTCACCCCTGTCCTGGCACTGTCACCCCTGTTCTGACCCTGTCACCCCTGTCCTGGCCCCATCAACCCTGTTCTGATCCTGTCATCCCTGTCTTGGCCCTGTTACTGCATACCCTCCAACTACCTTTTTGGCAGGTACAGTACCCGCAGCGCCTCCAGACCTCTCCCCAATGCACCACACCTCCGCACCTTCCCCTCCCCCACATGCGGCACTCCACCCCTCCCCCACATGCTGTGCCTCCAGACCCCCTACACCACCTGCGGCTCCGACTCCTCCGCCCCTTCACCACCCACAGCACCTCCAGGCCCCCTCCACCATTCACCCCCCTTATATGTCTCCCCCCACACCTGCCCCCCTCCAGCCGCAGCATCTGCAGACACCCTCCTCTATCCGCGGTCCCCCCCTCACCCACCCCTCCCCCACCAATGGCACCCCCGCACCTGCCCCTCCACCACCTGCAGCACCTCCGGACCTCCTTCCCCATCCGCCGCACCACCCGTACCTGCCCCTACCCTACCCATGGTGCCTGCGGTCCTCTACCCCACCCCCGGCACTCCCGTCCCTTCCCATCCCACAGCACCTCCGGAACCCTTCACCCATCCACAACATCCCCACACCTGCCCCTCTCCCACCCGTGGCACCCCTGCCCCTCCCCCACCTGCAGTGCCTCCGGACCCCTCCCCCATCTGCATCCCCCACTCCTCTGCCCCTCCCCCACCCGCAGCACCTCCCGACCCTTCCCCATCCGGGCCCCACCCCCACTTCTGCCCCCCCCCCCTCCACCCGCAGCATCTACAGACACCATCCGCAGTCCCCCCCGCACCCGCTACATTCTGTACATCGTGCCCTGCAGGTGCTGTTCACGCCGTCGCAAGGGGCTGCGCCTCCTTCACCATCGCACGCCCTTTCATTGTGCAATATTTAACCACTAACAAAGGAATGCAGGTAATACTCCATATAATACAAATATTAAACCCCAGAAAGGCATGCAAGGGTTAAGGGGGCGTAGCCCCTTGCGACGGTGTGAAGAGCGCCCGTAGGGCGCGATGAAGCACCTAGTAAATATATAAACAGGCACCAGATTTTCAGTCGGTAAAAAAAGGTAAAGTAAAATGGTGCAACCTTGAAAAAAATTGCTTAGGGAAAATTGCCTTACTAGTGCATAGGTGTTCCCCAACAGCCGTGTATTTTCAGGCACCCCTGGTTCAGGCGGTACAATGGGCACATAGCACCTTGGGATTCAGGCTGTCAGTCGCTTGGCCAGAGGACCAGGTGATGTCCCACCACCTACTGTAGGAACCTTTAAGCCCATCAGTTTACATAGGTATCTACACCTGGTCTGAACCAAAAGGCGGGGAAGTGATAACTAGTACACAATTAACAACCTGATCCCTTTACCCCTTGTCTCATTACTGAAGAAGGACCTACTGTACAGAGGGGTGTAGAATGGTATGTCGGCGCTCGGGCTCCCGGCGACCAGCATACCGGCGCCGGGAGCCCGACCGCCGGCATACCGACAGCGTGGCGAGCGCAAAGGAGTCCCTTGCGGGCTCGCTGCGGTTACGGTGGCGCGCTATGCGCGCCACACTATTTTATTCTCCCTCCAGGGGGGTCGTGGACCCCCACGAGGGAGAATAGTTGTCGGTATGCTGGGTGTTGGGATTCCGGCGCGGTATACTGTGAGCCGAGATCCCGACATTCGGCATACAGAAGACCACCCGTACAGAGATGGGTGTCCCTCACTTAAGGAGACATCACTGTGAATCAGTTGGCAAGCAGCTGCAAACGCAGGGATACCCAGTCACATCTTTAACACAAGATTTTGATGCGTCAGAAACACAGACCTGGCGGGGCCTCAGGCAAAATACTTGAAAAAAGTTTGGAACAAAACTATCTATTATAACTTAGTATTTTTCCAGAATTTTACTATTTACCAGTTGATTAACTAAAACAATGTAAAAAAGGAAATTCTGCAAATGTGTAAAAATTTTACATTTTATACTTTTTTTTTAGCCCAATCTTTTTGAGCAATGTTTGTTTTTGACCCATTAACAAAAAAGCTGTGAATCCATTTGTGTAAAATTGTGCTACAGGCCCGTAAGTGTGAGTTCTCCGGGAAACCCGACCTCAGGAGTACCGCCTATCTCTCTTTTCCATGGGCCACAATATGGGGCTGATTCTACATAGTCTTTTGGAGGTCATAAGTCTGACTTCATGCAAAGCCTTTCCCTGGTGTAGGCTACATCTGTGCGTCCAAATGTGCAAGGACTGAGACGCCCACTGTCAGCGGCCACTGATGCTGAAATACAGATTGGTGTGTCTTTAGATGTCAACATCAGTCACACCTTAGAACCCATTCTCCATCTCTGTACGCAACCAATATCAGCGTCTCCCGCGCATCTCAGTTGCAACTCCGACTCTGTGTGCTCGCTACCTGGCAGGGCTGGATTAAGGAAGGGTGACAAGGGCAGTTGCCCCGGGGCCCCCAAACCCACAGGGGCTCCCCACATACGTTGGGCCTGACTTTGCGATTGTCGAGAACAATCCTAGGCAGGATCTGCCGCGTCTCTGCGCTCTATATGCACAGTGCATACAACGCAGAGTGGGTCAGAATCCCTTCATCAGTGTTACATGACACATTACATCCGTGACGCTGATGACAGGACTCGATAGCCGCTCTGTGCTGTATGCAATGTTTATACAGATCACAGAGCCTGAACGACTGAAGAGAAGCCGGCCCCGGGAAGTGGGTACTTGAGGGGACTGGGGAGGTGGGGGGGAGGGGAGGGTACTGTGTGGTATATAGGGCACTGTGGGGCATATACTGACAACGGGGGCATCATTGTCATTGGAGGAAACTCCCACAATTTAGTTGCCCCAGGGGGCTCCCACAGGCCTTAATTCAGCCCTGCTATCTGAACACATGCGCAGTGCAACTTAGGCCAAGTACGTCGGACTTAGAATCAGCGCCTACGTGTGCTAGGTCCGTCACGTTGTTAAATAACCTTTATTGCAGAATGTGCATTTGATTAACTGTATCATTGGATTCTTTTCAGAAAGATCTTGTGGAAGCTTTGTACCCAAGTCCGACATACAGATCTTGTCCTAAGAAATAAAAAAAACAAGATACAGTAAGATGAGTCACTTTCCCGCTGTAGTTGATGAATATTTATGCCGCGTATGTCAGACACTGGTCTGAAGATACATTTGCCGCTGTCCTGTGTTTCCTTTGATAAATATAATGTCACAACATACTTTCACAGGGACGGAAACATTTCCCCGCTCCAGCTTTGACCTTTGCATAGGAAACAAAGGCAATCGTGCCCAGGAGAATACAGCGACAGGCCTGCTAATATCCTAAAAGGGGGGAATATTTTAATAATTCATAGGGAATAACGAGGCAAGAACATTTACAACCTTTAGCGACATGACAGAGAAACAAGACAGAGCCATGCGCTCGGCTACATACCGTAGGCGCGGGGATGTTCTATAAAACCGCATTTATGAATTTCAGGCTCTGTAGTTTAATGTCTGACATTTCAGGCTTCGTAAAGCACATTTACCTTATTGCAAGTCATCAACTGGCATTTATCATTCTTAGAGTCCGGGGAAATATGGCTTTAAATGCCAGGAGTAATGTCTTCTCGTCGTAGTGTATTGACCCGCATGGGGATGATCTAATCAGCGTCCATAATGAGCAGATACAAATGAATGTAGATGGGGGCAAACGGAGCGATTCCTCAGATGTCTGTCCTGCCTTAGACAATTACTGGAATCAATATATATTTATGATGCAATCCTTGGGCTTGCGTCACAGCGAGTTCACATCGATTACATTTTTGTGGGCAGTTACTGTAAGCGCTAATTCAAAGTATGTGCGGTGGATGTGTCCCCAGTGGGCCCTAACGAGCTTACTGTCATAGTATAAAAGCTAGCAAGAGTTAAACAACGCCTGGATGAGCCCGATTCATAGGAGACAACGCTTTAAAATGATTGGGCGTGCACCAGGAACAGTACAGGTGCTGCGCAGGTGTACGCCGGGCTCATTTAGGGGTGGGTACATTTACGCTTGGTATATTGAGTTGGGTCCATCTCAATGTGTGTCGTGAACAGTAGTAGCATTTGTACAAGTCACAAACCGGCACCTAGTGCCATCTAAGCAGAACCGTGCGGTTCAGCTCTTGGGGTCATTCTCACACCCAACAGGCTGCTCAGAGGCTTCTTCCTGTCTGACGCCAGTCGCAGGCTGATTCAGTGGTGGCACCTCCCATAAGGCTCTATCACGATTGTACATGGTTAGATGCACGTGACTGATGTCACATGGGTGCAAATTCAGGCCAGCAGCCTAGTACTAGCTCGTATTTTCCAGCTTTTGTCATTTCTCATTGCTCTCCGTGTATCAGACCCTGCTACTGTACATATCAGACACCTCACCTCTGCCTGTGACCCTTACCCCGGCGGACTATAGCACTGTAACACCGCTAGTCACCCAGACATCGGAATTGTTGACCATTCGTTTGACTGCTGATCCTGCCCCATGCTAGATACTGTTACTTCCACACTGTCACCTCCTGGCAGTGAAGCCAATCCCTCCTTAGCGGCAGTTCAGGGGTATGTTAGAATCTGTTCCTAGGAGCCGTCAGCATAAATCCTGGTCTGACAGCATCCAATCTGCCCAGATACGTGATATTACAGTATTGGGGGTATTCAATTAAGTGCCGTTTATTTCGACTGGTCGAAAAATTGGCACTAATTTGACACAGGGTTTTAAATTGCGCGCATTTTCGCCCATTTTTCTTAATCCATTGTTGCCCATGCTGTTTCACTTTTTTTTTGTCGAGTCGGCATGGGCAAAAATTGCACCAAAAATGGTAAAAAAAATGCCTGCAAATTCGCCAAAACACGTGTATCGGTGTCGAATTCGCCGATATACGTGGTTTTTCAAACAGTTTAAAAAACAGCACGGGCATTGAATAGGATGAATGTAAATCGACCTAAAAGCAGGTGAAAACTAATTGAATACCCCCCAAGTATCTGTACGCCCCATAACAGCGCAGCAGTAGTACTGTATGTATCTGTACGCCCCATAACAGCGCAGCAGTAGTACTGTATGTATCTGTACGCCCCATAACAGCGCAGCAGTAGTACTTTATGTATCTGTACGCCCCATAACAGCGCAGCAGTAGTACTGTATGTATCTGTACGCCCCATAGCAGCGCAGCAGTAGTACTGTATGTAACTGTATGACCCATAGCAGCACAGCAGTAGTACTGTATGTATCTGTACGCCCCATAACAGCGCAGCAGTAGTACTGTATGTATCTGTACGCCCCATAACAGCGCAGCAGTAGTACTGTATGTATCTGTACGCCCCATAACAGCGCAGCAGTAGTACTGTATGTATCTGTACGCCCCATAACAGTGCAGCAGTAGTACTGTATGTATCTGAACACCACATAACAGTGCAGCAGTAGTACTGTATGTATCTGTACACCCCATAGCAGTGCAGCAGTAGTACTGTATGTATCTGTATGCCCCATAACAGCGCAGCAGTAGTACTGTATGTATCTGTACACCCCATAGCAGTGCAGCAGTAGTACTGTATGTATCTGTATGCCCCATAACAGCGCAGCAGTAGTACTGTATGCATCTGTACACCCCATAGCAGTGCAGCAGTAGTACTGTATGTATCTGTACGCCCCATAACAGCGCAGCAGTAGTACTGTATGTATCTGTACGCCCCATAACAGCGCAGCAGTAGTACTGTATGTATCTGTACGCCCCATAACAGCGCAGCAGTAGTACAGTATCTGTACACCCCATAACAGCGCAGCAGTAGTACTGTATGTATCTGTACGCCCCATAACAGCGCAGCAGTAGTACTGTATGTATCTGTACGCCCCATAACAGCGCAGCAGTAGTACTCTATGTATCTGTATGCCCCATAACAGCGCAGCAGTAGTACATTATGTATCTGTACACCCAATAACAGCGCAGCAGTAGTACTGTATGTATCTGTACGCCCCATAACAGCGCAGCAGTAGCACTATATGTATCTGTACGCCCCATAACAGCGCAGCAGTAGTACATTATGTATCTGTACACCCAATAACAGCGCAGCAGTAGTACTGTATGTATCTGTACACCCCATAACAGTGCAGCAGTAGTACTGTATGTATCTGTACGCCCCATAACAGCGCAGCAGTAGTACATTATGTAACTGTACGCCCCATAACAGCGCAGCAGTAGTACTGTATGTATCTGTACGCCCCATAACAGCGCAGCAGTAGTACTGTATGTATCTGTACGCCCCATAACAGCGCAGCAGTAGTACTTTATGTATCTGTACGCCCCATAACAGCGCAGCAGTAGTACTGTATGTATCTGTACGCCCCATAGCAGCGCAGCAGTAGTACTGTATGTAACTGTATGACCCATAGCAGCACAGCAGTAGTACTGTATGTATCTGTACACCCCATAACAGCACAGCAGTAGTACTGTATGTATCTGTATGCCCCATAGCAGTGCAGCAGTAGTACTGTATGTATCTGTACGCCCCATAACAGCGCAGCAGTAGTACTGTATGTATCTGTACGCCCCATAACAGCGCAGCAGTAGTACTGTATGTATCTGTACGCCCCATAACAGCGCAGCAGTAGTGCTGTATGTATCTGTACGCCCCA